>NW_027328832.1:0-76556 GCF_048564905.1 Vicugna pacos | reverse complement strand
TCTTCTATTAGGAGACTATATCTATGGCCACAAAGCCGAAATTCAATTAAAAACACCATGCACGAAGCCTGGTGAAAGTCTGTGTAAGAGACATTGTTCTCAAGCTCAGTGAGTGAAAACTCAGAAAAAGTGGTCCTTATCCCTCTGCAAGTGGAAGGTAGCCTGATTGTGTGTGTGTATGTGTGCACACGTGTGTGTGTAAATCAAATACAATGTATTGTGGGATGTGCACAGATTTTTTTTATGTTACTATCATTTCATGAGGATGAGCCAACCTTTAAAGTAATTTGAATCTACTATTCTGAGAGAGTCTCAGGATCTTTTGGTGGAGGATGGGAAAGGGGAAAGGAAAGGAGGAAAGAAGTAAATGAAGCAAAGCTGTAAGTATACTGCTAGGGAAAGGCAAGACATTAATTTTGTTCCTACTTGCATCACACACAAATTAGGGACTGGCTTTCCCACATGTCTTGTCAAGCACTGAGTTGCAGAAGAACAGGTGACAGCCCATTTCTCACTGAGCTTGTGACTGTACGTGGCATCTTATAGACACTAATTATTTAACCTGATCAAACAATCTAGCAGCAGGCTGTAATTCTCCTATTTTGAGAGATAAGAAAACAGGAAGTGAAAGAGGGTATATAGCTTGACCAAAGTCAGAGGACAAGTAAACTAAAGAAGATGAATTCAAACTCAGATCTGAATGCAGAGTCTGATCTTCCCACTCCGAGGGCTGGAAATTCCTTAACACACAGGGTCCCCAGCTCCTCTGCTTTGTTCCTGGCACCAAGCATTTCCCATGGCGATATTCTCCAGTTCTCAGACACAGCGCTCTGTGCAGCCAATAACCTCCATTCGACCTTGATCATCTACCTGTCACGCCCACCAGGCTTCACCAGGCAAGAAAGCTGGCTTTCAACTGCATACAAAGCCACCCGTTTTATCCTGGACTCTTCAGCGGCTTTTCCAGCGTAAACGCAGCCATGAAAGTGCTCACAGTTTGTACATGAGCCACACTACCTCTCTCCATCTCTGTCCCCACCTATACTACTTTGCTATGACCATTTTGAGAATCTTGGAAACAAATTTTTAAAAACAGAAAAGAAAGGATTCTGTAACAAGCACTTAATACTTACAATTTTAAATGAGAAGTTACAAAGTGAGTATTTACAAACCGAATCTGCCTTCCTAGGTGTCAGTTTTAACAGTTAAAATATACAATAGCAAAAAATTCTGACTTAAATAATTAACAAAAACATCAAGAATAATCTGGAATAAACTCAAAAATAATGCCCATGTTGTACATGGTGGAAGTACAGGACTGTACTGTGGGGTAAAGTAAGAGGTGTGAAAGTAGAGACATCAACATTTTGTATGGAGGAAAGCAGTTTTGTAAAAATGTACGTTCTCCTAAAGATAATTCAAAAGTACTAAAAAATCCCACGACAGCACTTCTTTTTTTTTTTAACTTGAAAAATTATATTAGAATTCTTCAGGAATAATAAAGTCATAATACTAACCAAGAAAATTTGGGATCGAAAAGAGAATCAAAAAATCGCACTGTCAGATATTAAATAAATGTTTACAATATGTAAGATATAGTGCTAGTGTAAGAAAGTAAGATTGATAAAAATAAACCATGAGCTCAAAAAGAGACTCTAGTGTACATAAGTATTCTTTACAGGTGGGATTTCAAGTTAAAAAGCAAAGTAGGAATTCAATAATTGTCTTGGGACAATCAGAGAATCCCCTGGAAAAAACAAATTCTATTCCAGTCATAATGACCGCAAGAAAAATTACAGAATGTGATGTGAATATTAGAAAGTACTAATAACAGCGAATATAATTCTTTGCTCATATTAATTCAACTTCTCTTCACTATAACAAGTACCATCATCATCTCCATCTTAGAGATTAAAAAAACCTACAGAAGAAATTTATACCATTATAAGAAAGTATTTCTAAGAATAATATCAGGAATAAAACCCAAAAAGAAGACATTTACAATCTTAAGATTATTTTGGGCCACAACAAAAATGAACCTACTGAACAAAATGAAAGGCAAAATATGACAAGGAAAAGCTCTCTGATACATGTTGATGAAGACAAGGGGTTAATGTTCATAATATACATAGAGCTGTCACAAAGCAACAAGAAGCTGCCTCACTTAAATGTGTGCAAAGGACAAAAGAGATCGTTCACTTTTTAAAAGTCAGATGGCTAATGAGTGAAAAATGCTCAATACCTCACTGGTCATCAAGTGCAAATTAAAACAATGAAAAAGTACTTTTGCTCATCATATTGGCACATATTTTTAAAAGATATTCTAGCTAGTGTCCATCTTTGAGAGAACAAACTGTGAGCGATCTTTTGGAGGATGACATGTCAATGGATATGTAAACTCTGAAAAACGTGTGTACACACAGGCTGAACTCCACATTTTGGAATCGTTTCATTTAGAAAAATTCAGTTCAAAAAGATGTACTTATCAGAGCATTTACACAGCACTGTTTACAATGGTGAGAAGAAAAGCTGAAGTGAAATCATATCCAGCGATAGAGAATTGGTTACATAAGTTATTCTACATCTTTTCATGCCCCACAGGAGAAGGAATTTCTTGATTCACTTGAAAGGAGCCTGTGATTTATGTAGTTGTCACATCCAAGGACTAAATTTCCAGAAACCTTAACGAAAATAATACTCATACAAGATCACAGGAATGTTTGTATAAGAAGTATGCCAGTCAAACACCCTTTCTGACAGTGGAAAATGGAGAAAACTTAAGTGTCCACCATCAAGACAATGATGCGGTAAATCACGGTGAGCTGTGGGCACTAAAGTTCCGGTGTTTCGGCGTGGTCCAAGGCCTTGTCCACAGTACGCTCCCACGAAAGGTGTCCTTACACAAGAGACCAAACCTGCATATCAGGAAAACCCTCTACTCTATCTGAAAGGACCGGGTGAGTCTGGAGAGAGAGGACGTCTGTGATATATACCTGAGTGAATAAACCGAGCTGCAGAAAACATATAGTATGGCCTTATTTTTCAATAAAGCATATATACACACACATAGACATAGATTTCTCATATACGTGTATGTATGTGTTTATTTATATGACATAGGCATAAAGGTCATGAAATATATACTCCACATTGTCAGCAGTTTTTACTCTCAGGAAAAAAGGGGAAGGGATGTAGGGGACTTTCGGTACCACAACAGATCTCTTTTCAGAATTTCAGTTAAGTATACTTGGAATTTAAAAGTTTATTTAAGTCCAAAGTAAAATGGACGAGGACTCCACAAGACAGAATGCTATACTAGTCATTAAAAATCATGCCAGGGGAGATAGAATATTGTAGAAAAATGTGTAATAAGCCGAATGGAAAATGGAGGTCTCCACACAGTATACAGGCACACATTGCTCGCTGGTTTTTATGACAGAGGTAATACACACTGATGAAAAGAACAGAAAATAGATGTTAATGTGTTAATTATTATCTCTGAGTACTGGCACCAGGATAGATCCATTTGACCCTTTTTTCATACATTTATATTAAATACACACTATTTTTCATCTGAAAAATGCATTTTTAGATGTCTAGTACCACACATTGGAAAATTACACGAGTACTTACAGAAACAAATAACTAGGAGACACCGCAGCAGCGTCACAAAGTGTAGAAAGGGCGATCCTGAATAACACCACGCAGTTACATAAGGACCCACAAAGTGAGAGCACCTGCTGTAACAGGGCGCGGCCCCCTTCCATTTGTCAGATGTGTCTTCAGGGCTGAGGCAGTTCTGAGCACGGCCAGTGTCAGTGCTGGTGTCTGGATGGATGCCACTGGAGGTGAGGGCACCTGCAAGCCGAGAGGAAGAACAGAAATCATCCTCTGCTTTTTCTGTCTTGTTTCTTTGTTACTTTTAAAGAGAGGCGGAAATAAGATAAACTGGATCTTTCCTACTGAAATTTCAGTAATGAAACCATTTTTAAAGTGATCACAACTTATATTCTGCCTATGACTGTCTTTTCAACAAAGCATCATATTTATAAAACGTTAATTAACTCAGTTAATTAACTCCCTGTTGAAACATTCTAGTAAAGAGCATGAACTGCAGTATGTAAAAGAACCACACCTGCAGTGACTAGCTCAGCTGTCTTGACGGCAGTGCAGTCAGCCCCCACCATCCCGTGGCCCTGAGCTCCTGATGCTGGTAAGAGAGCGCGCTGCTGCCTCAGATGGAAAGAAAAGGTGAAAGCATTTTCTGAAATCTACAGCACTGACAAAACATAACTGATAAATCCCAGGCTCCTTTGAGGCTGTCATTTTCCGTTTCTGGCCAACACCCGTCAATGAGCAGAACCACCCCATTCCCGAGTCATGGGACTCACGTGGGCAGAAGTTTTGGAGAAATTTCCAGGTATAGAATGTAAACCAACTATACATAAAACTCTGAAAAAGAAAAGATGCAATAATCTGATTTTGGAAGACACTAAAATATTCTCCTAAGCCTTAGTACTTGGAAAGGCTGGGCTTCTACTAAGCCACTTATTTATTTCACAGCCAATGAGCATCTCCCACAAACCCTGTTTCCCTGTGTCTGCTGGGAGCTTCAGGCACATTGATGTTGTCTATCTTATAAGTCACAAGGCAGAGGCGTGTGTCTCACGCTGGCAACTCTCACACAGGCTCAACTCCTAGCCTCACTGTATGAACTTGGCCCCATTTTCTCACCTGTTTATTTGGTACCTGTTCTTCTGTAAGCTGCCTGAAATGCTTCTTGAAACAAGTCAGAAGAATGAGTGGGTAGAGAAATGGACAGATGGACAGGTGAGAGATGGGCAGAAAAACAGAGAGTCTCCAAGAGAAGGGGAGCAATCAAAATTACCTATGCAAAACCCTCTTCTAGTCAGGGAAGGAAACCACCACGGAGAAGTGTGAAGAGGCAGGTTGCTTAGGACTGTTTCCTGGATTCCATGAAAAGTCACACCAAGAGATGAGAGGGTAGAACTATAAATAATAAAAGAAAAAATCATGCATGTTTGAAAAATATATCTACATTATGTACTTTCTAAAGAATAGAGTCAAATTAGCAAGGCCCAATAACACAATCCTTGGGTATATACAGAAGTGAGAATCCCATCTCCAATCTGCAAGGCATCCCTTTGGAGCACTGAGAGTCTACACGGTGCAGTCATAAAGCCATCACCGCAAAAGCGATGCTATCCTGCACTTACGAGGAAAGAGCAGCTGTGCTCGGTCTGCCTACACGTGTCTTTTACACCCCTCAGCACCTCTACGGGGGAGGGACGCCTAGCGAGCCCCATCTCTGCAGGACAGAAAACAAGTCCAAGAGAGGCTAAGCCGACCTACCAATTCTCCATCTCACAGGACTTGTCACTCCAGACCAGGACTCGAACTCGGACCCACGTTTGTAACCACAGTACTACCGTATTTTATGTGCTTTTTGTGTGTATAATACATTTGTTTCTGGCATGAAAGGGTATTTAATAAATGATCGGTTGTCTTGTCTATCTCATTAGTTCACAATCTTTATATTTTTGAATTGTACTCTTCCCCTGGAGAAAGGAACGGAAAGAGCGGGGGTCAGAATGAGGTGGGGCTCCATTCTTTATCTGTTGCCTCATCTCATCCAAGTCCCCAAACAGGGAGAAAGAGCAAATGTTCTCTTCATCATTTAAAGAGAGGGCTCCAGTGACGGTGACTTACTCAACCCCAAAACCAAGTCTGGGGGAAGGGCACATGCAGCAACGAGAGCAGTATCACCTGTAGGAAGGCAAAAAGAGCTCAGGGGATGGCTCAATGGGTCAGCCTGATTTCATTTCAATCGATAATACAATAGCACACTCTAAAAAAACTAGAATGCAATGGATTTCCTCTTTCTTGACATCTAGCAAGTTTCCACATCTCACATGTAACATTATCACGAACTAGTGAAAGGAAGAGTCCACAGACAAGGAAAATCAATGCCACAGGCAGGCTGAAACACAGGCTGGAGGAAAGGAAGGGAAAGGGCATAGTAAAGAAGAGGGGAAATTCTGGGAAAAAGACATCATCACAAGGACTCTCAAGCATCATCCAGCAATCATATAATCATTCTTTCAAGAGAGAGTTACTTAGGTCCTATTTTGTGCAACACTGTACAGTGGGCGAAGCAAGAGCACAGCGTCCATGGTGGCAGCAAGCTGCGGAGCTCCAATACACTTCTGATCCCGGTACCTTGCACACTTGTCCTCAGTATAAAGGCAAAATATATAGTAAAATAATCCAATGTAAACTCTATGCAATGCTGAAAAAAATTAAAGAATACCTAAATACCTGGACAGACACACCACGCACATTCCTGAATCAAATGACAGCATTCTTGGGATGGCAGTGCTCCCCAGAGCGATCCATATATTCAACGTGGACTCGATCACAATCCCAGTGGGTTCCTCTGCAGAAACTGACTATCTGCTGCTACAATTCATATGGGAATTCGAGGATCTCAGTAACCAAACCGTACTTGAAATAGAAGAACAGTTTGAGAGGACTTGTAATTCTCAATTTCAAACCTTACAACTGTATCTCCAGGTGAGATTAGAGGCCATTTTTAAGTTATAATTGTGTTTATCCTTATTTTCTAAATTCTGTACAACGAATATACCTGTTAGAATAAGAAATTTAAAAAGTAAGGTATCTTTTAAAACATGCAAACCTATTCATTCATTGGGAAAAAAATATTTTGACTATAAAGAAGTAAACAAATATCTAGTGAAAAAGGACTATTTAAAAACAAGAGTGCATTTACATTTTTTGTAAATTGGAAACTGAAAAGCACAAACACATCAAGTTTCTAGGGAGAGTGTTGCAACATATTAATTGTTATTTCCAAAATTCTAATTGAACAATGAAAACTCAAGAAAGAGAAAATCTTGATTGACAGCCAACTGCAAACACATGGAGAGCAAAGGCCTAGAAATCACAGTTCCTTTAACTCTGCTACTAACTCAATAGGAGAGGAAATTCCTCAGTGAGGGGACAGTGGAATCCCATGCATAAGACAGGATACACAGTACAAACTGCACTAGAATTGGGGGTGATTTCCATAGAAGAATTCTAAAGTTACAACATTGATGAAAAACTATAAAAACACTGACAGACAGATTAAAACACACAGTCATATATATTATATAAAAACATATGAAGTCTGCCCCCATGTTGCATAGAAATACAAACATATTTGTTCATTTATGGGCACTGATTACTTTATCCCAGGTAGACTATTTCAACTAAAATAGATAATCAATAATACACTCCTCTTGTCAAAACTAGTTGATAAGTTACTCTGCTATGTATGCATAATGTGTCTAAGATAGATTTAAAATTAGTGAAAAAGATTTTTGTATGGTTTCTTGAACCCTTCTCAAAACACCAAGCTTAATTTTAAAATAAATCTGAGCAGTATTTCTATATGATCTTTTCCCTTGTGAAATGAACAACACAGTCTGTTGTCAAAATTCTTTCCTTACAATGATTCACGAGCACCGTATACTCACAAAACTGCTGGACAGCAAGGCACTATCCAGACACTGTGACAAATCAAATGAAACACAAGGAAGACAGTGACCCTATTCTGCAGGGCTTATAATCTGTTCCAACACCGGGTTTTTATTTGATTTGTTTGATTGGTTAGAAAAATAAAATCACTCAAGTACATTCTTCTTTGAGCATTATGTAAATCATGACTCTCTTTTTAGTGTCATGAGCAGGAAAGACTTGAGTATGAATTGATTAGATCAACTAGGCACAATCATCGCTGGAGCCTGTGTAATAAATAAGTACATGAGATCTAAAATAAACCTACACAGATCTCTGCAAGGAAAATGAAGAGGTGAGTTCCCCAATGAGAAAACAAACAATCAAGAAATCAAAAAAGGAAAACTTTTTCATTAATGATTCCAGGCAGTAGTGGAGCATGGTGGTGAAGATCACAGATGCTGGGGACAAACATGAGGGTCTGAAATCCCACAGCACTGGGTAGCTGTGACACTGATATTTCAGTGAAATTTTCTGCACCTCAGTCTCCTATCCATAGACTGGGGACAGCCACAGCACCCATCTCCTAGAACAGTCTTAAGAATTAAGTTATTTTTTATATAAAAGTTTAAATAAAATACCTCAGATTTTAAATATTACCCCAAAAGCTCAAGGAACAAAGAAAACAGTGATAAATTGGAGTTCATCAAATGTTAAAAATTTGCTTCAAAGGACACCATCCAGAAGGTGAAAAAACATCAGAGAGGAGAAAATTTTTTCAAATTATTTATCTGATTAAGTATTTGTATCTTCAAATAAAAGAAAAAACTCCTACAACTCAACAAGAAAAAGAGAACTCAATTAAAATGTGTATAAAGTATCTGAAAATGTATTTTTCAAAGAAAATATACAAATGGCCAATAAGCACAATCAAACGATGTTCAATATCATTAGCTGTAAAAGAAATCAAGTCAAAACCACTAGGAGAAACCGCTTCACACTTACTACAATAGGTTATAATAAAAAAAATGTGTAACAAGCACTAATGAAGACACAGAGGAAGCGGAGCGCGCAGCCCTTGCTTTTGAGGATGTAACACAGGGTGGCCACTTTAGAAAACAGCCTGGCAGGTCCTCAGAGAGTTGAACATTTGGTTTATGAATGACCCAGCATTTCTGCTCTCTGGTCACACAAGTAAGAGAACTGAAAACAAATGTCCACATAAAAATTCCTACAGGAGTATTCACGGCGCCATTACTCTTCACAAACAAAAAGCAGACACAACACAAACGACTATCACCTGATGAATGGGTAAACAGTAGGGCCCAGATATACAGTAGAATATAATTCAGCAATAGCAAAGCATAGAGTACTGACCCAGGCCACAACCTGGAAATACATTGAAAAAGTTACTCAGTGTGAAAGAAGTCAGTCACAATAGACAGTTCCATTTACATGAAATAACTGGTTTTACATGAAATGTCCAGCACAGGCAAATCCATAGAGAGAGAACAGTGGCTGCCTGGGGCTGGGGGAGGATGAGGAAGATGGGAATGACTGCTTGTGCATACAGGGCTTCCTGTTGGGGGATGAAAATATTCTAAGATTGACTGCGATGCACAATTCTGGGCTTTGAGTAAAAACCGCTGCACATTTTAATGGGTGAATTGTATTAAAACTGTTAAGGACAAAAGCACCTAGGGCCAGAACCTTCAAATAGTAAATGCAAATTGCTAACTTTTATTACAGGAAGAAGAAACTGCCCTCAGCATGAAAGCAGGAGATCGGCAAATATGGGTTAACAGAATTGGACAAGAGCATTTCACTTGAAAGAGTTGCTGAGTGTACACGAAATATTCAGAAATAGGAAAATCAGCTTGACATCACGAAGAAGCATTCTGCTTCAAATGCAGATCAAGGATTCGGCAAGCCCAGCTGCTAGAAATAACCAGAGAAGAAACCTGGTTCTTACAACAAGCACCAGAGCCAACAAGGAAATGGTGGTGAGGAAAGCAGGCAGCCAAAAATCTGGAACAGTTTGCTACAAATAATTTCTCCACTGAAAATTCAAAAATAAAATGAAAGTGATGCAATGCTGAGCTGGCCTCACGTTAAAGGGCTTCCTCTGCTGCTCGACAGTTCTGTAACCCCGAATGAGAGACTCAGGAGAATCAGCATGGCTCCTGGCAGTCCCCAAGTGACTGCCCTCCAGCACGTTTACCACCATCACATCTGCCAGGGTTGTATTGCAGAGAAGAGACCAACTTCTAAAAGGCACAGGAAATGTTTACCAGGGAAGAAAAGGCTGCTGTCAGTCCTGGGACAGAGGCAGTGTGAGCAGAGGCCAGAAGGCTGCAGGTGAACTGGAGCAGACCTGGGGCAGGAAGGGACCACGGAAGAGCAGATCTCAATTTTCTACTCTCTCTCCCTAGAGGTAGGAGAGATAAAGCCTGCATCCTTCTCACCTGGAACTGTGGGTTCTGGCTGGCAGAAGTCTTACGTACAGGGAATGAATACTCAAGACTCTGTGGAAAAAGTCACGAAAGAGAGAGGGCGTAGGGACCCAACTCCACGAGCCTCTCAAATGATCCCATATTTATTGTGTATAATCAAAGGAAAACGTCATTAACAGTTGTGTGATAGTAAGCAGGAACTTGGGGAAAGAAGGATGAGACAGAGATTGTAGAATCCACCATGAGTACAAAGGCTTAGTGTATCTTTAGGTAAGTCATGGGGTGAGGGGAATAAGATACATCCTTTAGACATGTGAATTACAAAGCAGACCACCAGACCAGCTAGGTCCTTGCTTGGGGGATAATAGAGTATCTAACTGCACACAAGCCCAGCCTTTATAGCTGTGGGCCTGGGTCATTGCTTTGCGATGAGCAGAGTGCTATCTAAAACATCATCTACGCAAGCAAAGCATTATCTCTGCTTTTTAAGGCAAGGAGACAGGAGTGAGGATGCACAGGCACTTGCTTGCAAAGCAGTTACTAAGCATACGTTTTCTTCTTAAATTTGACAGGCGGCTGGGGTCTGTTACAATTTGTTAACCCAATCATGGGCTCCCACATGGAACCATTATGGAGGACACCCTAAGGTGACAAATCCTGGCTCTGGGTCTTTTCCTGCCAGCTTCAGCCACTCTAGCAGAGTCTAGGCACATTCCTGAATAATGATCATACAGAACCACCCACACTGTTAACTCCTGGTGCTTGAAACTTAATTTTAGCTCTACACAACTTAACGTAGAAAAGTTTCAGAAATAAAAGATATTATATTTACTTTATATCTCATCATAGGACTGATTTTTCTGATTGCTCTAAGCTGCTTCTTCTTGGTAAAGCACCTAATTCTGCAGGTGAATTCAGTACTTTCTTTGGGCATAACTAGCCAGTTTGGGCTCGCTAACTTCTATTGGTCAAATACCGATACACTTAATTGATTTCATTGTTCATCAATTTCAGCTGGGAGCAGAGGGAGTGTCACTCTGTTCCTCAGCCCACCCTCAACCCTTATCATCAGCAACTCAGGCCTCCGGAAACCAAAAAAAGCTTTTGTTTCCCTTCTACAGTTTCAACAAACCCAACAGGATACATAAGCCTGGAGAAAGAATTCAACACAAATGTTAAAACAAAAATCAATAAACCTGAAGCAACTCCATCTCCGAATCATGATACACAATGACATGAGATTAAGTGTGTCAGGCCCAAAGCATGGGTGAGCCTGACCACCTGATTTCTATTCTTCAAAGGAAGGAAAGTTTTCCTATTTTTTATTATCACTCTGTCATTGTTTCTGATTAAGCCAAAAACTAGTTTATGAAATAATTAAGCATTGAAATAACAGATTTTTGTTGTATCAATTACAGAAGGCATTCAGAGGTGTTAGGAAAAACCACCTCTGTAAAAAATGCAAAATTTCTTCCACTGTGAAGAACACGTATACAAAATGCAACAGAGAATTCAAGCTCTTGTGGAGAGGAGCAAAAGCCACAGAATCAAAGCAAAGTCATTACTATGAGTCAACTCAAAATTCACTGGACAATCATGTTCAATGCATTCAATGAAATTTAAAGGCATACTGCAAACCATACACTTAATGATCTGCAGGCTAGAGGAAGAATTTCTCTCTTTAACAGACAAGAGTAATCAATAGGGTGCCCCACCAAACAAGGACCAAAGAACAATCAGGTTTTTAACAGTTCTGATATATCAGCATTTTCTAAAGATCAAAATCCAGAAATTTTAAACATTGATTCACACCACAATGAAACAAGCACTTAAAAAAAAAGAAAAGAAAATAAGCACATAGAACATGTACATAGATCAATGAGAATTTCTTGAGACGCTGGAAGAAACAGGCTATAGTCTTTTACTTGAGAAATAAAACTACTTTTAAAGATAAATGCTAAAACACATTTCATCATTCATGTTGCCTTGAAAAATCTGAGGCACTTGTATCTGATTAGAAAAGCAATTCTGAGTAATAGTGTGTTACAATTCAGAGCCAGTTTGCTTTAGAAGAAAAGAGAAAAGAAAAGCTACCGTTTCTCATATACTGCACAAAGTGTGAAGTGTCTCCCTGCCTCTTTCTCCTCCCGTTTTCTAAGCTCATGCTTCCCAACCCTTCTGAAACAAGTATGAGAACCTCTTATTCCCGCCAATATGCCAAATGACAAAAGAAAATCAATTTATTTGTGTAAGTATATGCTTAAACCTTGAACTGGAAGAGAAAGATATCAGAAGTCTATATGGAACTTATTTCTACATTCCTGAAATCACACACACAAACGTTCACACAGACACAGACACAGACACATACCCCCTGGATTACTGGGAAATTCACAAACTTAGGATTTCCATCTTCTAGAAGATAACTTTGTAGTTAGTTTAAAATACAAAACTGTCAGCTTTGGAAAGCCTTGATCACCTGCTAAACCATCCAAATATCAAAGAGACCCAATTAGCCTTCTCGGTAGAATGTAATTTCCCATGATGGCAAAACATACCCTAAAAAGTCCTGGATCTAAGTCTCGTGTTTATCACTAGCTATGATCGTTTTTAAGCACATTAACAGATTCAGAAACTTATGTCTCAACAGCATTTATTCTTATTGAAATAGTATACGTGTTCATTTGCCTATACAGAGACCAGGTCCCATGATGGAGTTTAAGAGCTATTTTGTGTATTGCAATATTTATTTTTAAGTGCAGAAAAGGAGGGTGGGTATTACTCAGTTGTAGAGCACCTGCATAGCATGCACAATGTCCTGGCTTCAGTCCCCAGTACCTCAAAAAAAAAAATAAATAAAATAAGGGCATATTTAAAAATGAGTAAAGTTATAAAAAAATGCAGACTAAAAACCACTGCAATCTAGGAGACACAATTACAATAAAAAAAACAAGAGTTTCTATCAATTATTGGCTATTTGCCAATCGCAGAGACAACCAGAAATCACACCTGATAACCATCACGTGTGATTCTCAGCAACCCTACTAAGTAGACACGGATGGGAAACCAGGCTCTGCAGATGAGGAGACGGAGCTCAGAGGAGCCGGGGATGCTGACCGTCCTGCTTCCCGTGACACCACATCAGCCCAGGGCAAGCGCTGACGGAGCTGCAATGAGGGGACACCCAGCTGCATGGAACCTTGGGGCACTGGGGAGTCCCAGAAAACACTAAAAACTGTTCAGTGAAAAACCAGCTCAAATATAATACACTGTGCCACATTCTTTAAACAGGGAACATGAGTGAGACCTTTTGGATGCCTCCGTGTCCTTTCTGCCATCGTCAGTTACTTGCCCTCACAGCGTGACCAGTGATGAACTGGACCCCATATGAAGCGCACTCAGATGGCAGAGCATTTGAAGCTGTTTTATGAAGTTTGTAAGACTCTGTCTGTGCCTCACACAGGCGGTCATCCATCACTTCTCACCGGTGTGGATGTACCACCTGAAATCACTCCTTTCTGCTTTTTAAAATCCCTTCATCTACTCCAGACTTTTCAATAGCAAAGAAGCAGCTAAACCACAGACAGTGGACAGCTTTTCACCAAATTTCTTGAACAGCCCATCGGACTACCTGGAAGCCCTTTACTTTTATTAAACCCACTTCCAGGTACTTCATCATTTTCGGATTGGTGGACTTGGCCTCTGACTGAGCTACTCAGAGAGCTCCCAGCCTCACATCCGTGAGAGGACCCTGCTGTTGGGAGAAATCAGTGAGAAAGGCGTACATCCCCCAGTCATGTCTGCATGGCTAGAAGTGCCACAACGTGCTAAAAATTTATACCATCATAACCCCTGGGCTCCCATGGACTGGTTTCACATTAACCAAACTCATGAGACACTGATGCAAGAAAACCAGAAATTTAACTTATTAATGTAACAGAAGATGTGAAACTATGAACCAGACTGCAATATCAGAGTTCAACCATGAGTATATGTTCTCCTCCACGGCCCAAACACGGGCAGGCAGTCACATGGCAAGTGTGGACAGAAGCAGAGCAGGAAGGATTTCTAGATGAATTCAATGGACTAAATTTCTGTTATACCAACAGATCTGCTGCCTGGAAAACAATTAATTCTAATCACGGTGCACTCTTCGTGGACAGTTGCCGAGACACGACTGTGAGCACCTGTGTAACTCTCCTTTCCCTGTCCTTTCTGGGCTAATTGATGCACAGACGTACAGAAATCAAGGGATGCAGATACATCTAAACACCCAAAGCCCATTCTGGGAGCCACAATACCATACAGCCAGGGTTAAAATACTTGCTCTGCCACTTACTAGTTCTGTGACCTTGGTCAACTTACCCTCTGTGTGCCTCAATTTCCACACTGTGAAACTGGGATAACAATCAAACCTTCCTTACTCGCTTGTTGAGAAGATTGAAGGGTTCATTTCTGTAAAACGCTCAGAAAAGAATGTAGCACATTTTGGGTGCTCAACAAATGTCAAATTAATATTACAGTGGTTTACAAGTCTCCTTCCTAATCATCTTCTGTGTTTCCTGGCTAGACTAATACCCAAAGGAAATTCTTATTTCTCCTTTTATAAACTCATGGGATGAACCCTTCTGTTCCATCCCACCACCTGTTTAAACTGATGGAAGGGATACCTCCTCCCCACTCCTCTGGGCCATGCAGAGTGCTACTCCCTTCACAGCCCTGACCCCTGGCCCACAGCTAGCCCTCCTCACATTAACAGATTGAGTTGTGATTCCGGGGAGACAAGCAGGGCATGTGAAACCCTTCCTTTCCCTCCAGTGTTGACTACCCTAGGGAAGCACCCTGGATGCTCAGCTCCATTGCAGAACAGCCCTGTGCATGATGGGGCTCATTCTCTCAAGGGAAGGCTTGCTGTGGCCCAGAGATACCTGGGACAGGGTGAGTCTCTACTTCTGGGACACAGTATCATGACACTCATTTATCCACAGCCCTGAAGTTCATGGAGAACGTGGCTTCATCAGTAACAAAGAAGACATTTATCGCCTGCCTACTCTTTTGTGTCATCTCTCAGTTGGCTGCTGGAGACAACATGTGTATAAGTATTGGTTCCCCTTAGGCCCCAACATATATGAAGTAACAAAAATTTCTGTGGCTTAACGTTGGTCCAGGGCGACTGTGTAACAGTTCTGACTCTGCTGATGCTAAATTATGGGTGTAGGAATTATGGAACGTCCTCAAATATCTTTCATCATAAAATCAGCTTTTCTTATTTTCTTGTTTCTTTGTAATTACCAAAGACTATAAAATGATGGCTGCACACAAAACAGCAGCTAAAGTTTATGAGCTCTCTTGACATACCCACTGTGGTAAACATGTTACATAATTACTAATTCTCACAATTCTACAAAGCAGATATGAGTGTCCCCTTCTCACAGACGAGGGGAAAACTCAGAACGAGCTGACTCAGGATCACATGGTTCAGTGTCAGCACGTGCAGGCAAACCCAAGTCAAGAAACTACACCCCATCATATATGTACCAAATCAACTCCCACCAATTAACACACAGCGGCGGGGTCAATACTCAGGGAACTCAACACACCTTTCAGCTTTATGGTGCTCCAGAGGCAGCTTCTAGCTGTTTTATAATATCCCGGCTCACTGGTTTCTAACACTAGAAGAAAAGCCCGATTTTGCCATTGTTTGCACAGCAAGTCTGAAATGTTCACAGCGAGATAAAAGAATAAAACTATGATATAAGCAGAAAAAATTTTCCAGGTAGAAAGACATAATGGACGTTGTGCTATTCTGAAGCATTAAGCAAAGGAATCAAAATAAAATCACATTGTTTAAGCCTTATTTTACAAACAGAAAAATTAAGACTGTAAAAAGTTGCAACAGCGCCACCTATGGCTAAAAAGACCTTCCAGGTTGCCGGGAAACATGCAACACAAAAATTGACTGTAAGATGAGAAACGAGAATCAGATAACTAGAAGCTTATGTAGCATATACTGCACTTTGCTTCGGGGGGATGGAGGGGTATTCAGTATTTAATCTGATATTGCTAATACTCCTAAATATAAACAAAAGACATAGGCTCATGGAAGCTCAACTTAGAAGAGGAAAGAATCCAGTCCAGCCACTTCATTTTACACGAGGGGAGACTGAGACCTGAGATCTGTCCTCCTGGCAATCAGCAGCAAAGCTCTCCTAGGTCTCATGTCTTGCACTGTAGTAAAAACCAACAGAACTGTACTACGCCTATATTCATAAAAGTCACGTCTGTATTTTTCCAACAGTAGGTAATCTAAGTATCTTGCAAAATACTTCTCAAAGAGCCAGGAAATCATAGAAGGGTATTGAAATACAAAAACATTTATTTACATATTAAAACAGCATGAGCTTTATTCTCTCTATTAAAAAAGTGACATGTCAAATCAAAATTTTGAAATTTTAAAACCTGAAAAGAGTGCAGAAAAAAATCAAAATTTTCTTTAGTCACAAAAGAGAGAAGCTTATTCCCTGATAATAATCAATGTGGATTTTTCTAAACTTAATGGTTCTGGTCAGGATCCCGAGAAATTAAATGTCTGATGGATGGTTACACGGCAACATGAATTCTGAGCTTACATTCTGTGTAAATAATCTTCAAGGTCGTCTGCTTAAGGCAATTTAAGTAGTCCCTGTCTCACTAGAATGACACAGATTTCATTAAAGCTTCATACTGCACTTAAAAAAAACAATCCTAGTTACTTTAAGCCATATTAATGTATATCATATATACACATATTGAATATGCATCAGAAATAAGCTACCCTTTTTAGTATTCAGAGTTGATACTTCTAAACTATCAGTCACTGTGAAAGCACATTTTTATTAAGCACCTCTACGGTGCTTTGTATACAAGGCGTCCAGCTCTCACAGTCAGACAAGGTAAACCATATTACTCAAATTTCACAAATGACGAAATATACTTAAGCCATGTAAACAACTAAGATATTCATCATCAGGAAAGAAAAGAGTAAGGATTTTACTTACAATACTCACTGACAAAGTTTTCTTTCATACTAAGACTACATAAAACAAATTCAGTGTTTGGAAATTTTTCAGTAAATAAGCACCACTAGAAAAAACAAGTAACATCATTAGCAACAGTTGGACTTTCAAAGACCACTTCTCTCTTGCACAATAGTTATTTTAAATGTTTTGTTTTTAGTTCTCACAAAGCACTAAATTAAAAAACTATTTCCTTTACAGTCATTACCTGAGAATAAAACATTTGTGAAAATGTACAATTTTAATTTATGCCACTCTGCCTCTCATTCTCACTGGTGTCTCTCCTTTGAAGACCTCATCAGGCTGAGATAGCTAAAATCGGTCATTTATGGGCTCACAGGAGTTCGGGAAAACACTCAACGGGAAGCTGATTAGAGGAGCAATTGAGAATTCATCCTGTGCAGCCTGGATTCCAGCATCGAGCTAGCCACCGCCAGCTGCGTGTCATTTGGGGCAAGCTGACCCATCTCTCAATCCCTCAGCTACAAAAAAGGAGACACTGATACCTACAATCAAACACTTGCTATGAAGTAAAATATGAGCAAAGCATTTTAGCCTCAGTTAGGCGTCCACTCACAGCGAGTTTGGTCATTATGATGATGAGGATGGCTGTTAACAAATTAAGCTCGACCAAACAGGAGAAATCACCTTAAAGGAGAAACATTTTAAGTCCATGAGTATTTCCTTTTGGGTGGACTGTAGAATATTCTATAGATTTTTTTTTAATAAACCAAATTTTGTCCATTAATTGTAGATTTACAGGTTCATGGACAAGTCTCCAGAAAAATAATTAGAGGCCTCTAACCTCTGAAAATTAAGATGTAAATTTAAAAAAAAAAATCAGGGAAGAGATTATACCTCATTTGGGAGAGTATGTGCTTAGCATGCATGAGGCCCTCAATTCAGTCCCCAGTAACTCCATCTAAAAACTTTGTTTTTTAAGAAATAGAGAATTAAAGCAAAAGGGTGGAGGAATACGGAAATTTTTAGAGACTCATCTCAGATTTAAGATAGGGAAGAAACCATCCAATTCTCAGAAGAAATCTTGAGGACTATGTAAACTGGATCTGAGATGTCTAGTCTTTTAACATTATTCATGAAATCATATTACCAAGTCTTAAAACTACCTGATAACCCACAGTGGTGATACTGATCATAACAGCTACCATCACGTATCGAGCTCCGGCTAGGACTGCTCTGTTCTGACATCTCTACCCCTAAGGCCTCACCAGGCGGAGAGCACTAAATTCGGTCATTTATGAGCATCTCGTGTAAGTCCTCCATTTGTGCTTCTCACTCTCCCCTCACCAGCTCCTCTGAGGGAAGCACTGTTATCATCTTCCCCACCCGCAGATAAGGCCACTGAGGCACAGACACTAAACCCGTTCCAGGCCACATTGGAATTAAAGGACGTCTGTATTTCTGCTGTTTTGCTTTTGACAAAGGAATCTGAGATATCAATTCAAAGCAGACTGTTAAATAATCAAGTCTGTCAGGTCTTCACCTCAAAGAGCAGATACTATAAATTCCTGCTGTAGGATGAGGCTGCCGTCACAAACTGACTCAGCTTGAAATTAATATCCAAGATGAAGCAGCGGATACACGTAAATATTCACGATTGTCAAGTCTGCCCACGGGTCTGGGCCCTTCACTGCCTGAAAGGGGGTGAAATCCCCACCCGTGTCTGGGAGGGAAGTGCGGCTCTTCCCGGGCTCACCCAGGCTTCATAGGCTATTTACCCCCACAGACTAGCCTCAACGGTTAAAAGCTCTCAAGATTTTTACACCAGGCAAAACTGAAAGACATTTCTGTAGATGGAGCACTTTCTCAGGCTTAAATTTTTTTGCCTACACTCAGCCAGAGGGAGAAAAGAAACAGGACTCTACAAAGCCCTGACCCTCACCACTCACAGGATTAGAATGACCACAGCAGAAGATGGCCCTTCACATTGCAGGATGTGAACAAAATAAAGATGCCCCAACAACAGGCACTCCCAGACACAGCGCTCAGCAGTCTTCTGCACAATCACAGTTGTGCAGCCCTCAACACCTTCTATTTCCAGAACACTTCATCAGCCCAAAAGAATCCCCCTATCACTAGCATTCACTCCGTAATCCCCCTCCACCCAGCCCCTTCCAACCATCACCTGCTCTCTGCCTCTGCATGTGCCTTTTCTGGGCTTTTCAGATCACTGAAATCAACAATATCTGGCCGTTTGTGTCTGCTTCCTTTCAATTAACATGCTGTTAGCAAGGCTTGTATATTTTGAAGTGGCATCAGCATCTCTTTATTTTTTATTTTTTTTGGAAACGTTAAAGATTATTAGAAGGTGGTAAGTACTATCAAAAAGAGTAGAGTGGAGCATAAGTGATTGTGTTTCAAAGGGAAAAGTGTGGGTTGAACAGTCAGGGTGGACTTCCCAAAACAGGTGGCATTTTTCATTTTCCTCTTTTTTTTTTCTTTTTTATTCACTCTTACGTGTGAATAATGTTCCACTACATGGAGATACTACATTCTGTTCATCCATTCAGCAGCTATGTATGGACGAGGTCCAGAAGAATGAGTGTAAGGGGTGACTAGCATGGATGGCATTTAAGCAAAGGGCAAAATGTGTTTTCAAAAAAAAGCCAACAAACAGAGGCGCAAGGAAATTCAGTGCGTTTCTGAGCAAAGTGCTTGCTTGCTTCGGCAGGACTACCGTGCAGGGCTGGGGCGGATATTGGCAGGAATCACGGTGAGGGAGTCACCTGAGAAGACATCCCACTGCAAGCAGCTCAGCCAATCCTCCTCCCTCATCCTGTATTGTTAGAGCAATGTTTCTAGGTTACTCTTATTTCAATTAATAGCATTTAACTGCACGTCTGATCATCACCATCAGACCACATTACCTCCAAGTCACAGAAAATCATTCACTGACCGGAGCAGCACCAGGACATAATGGTGATGGATTAGGGAGTCCTGCAGCATTCCAGCCTGCAGGCACAAACCCCACATGTGCCCTGGTGATGTCCAGAAAATAAAATGCATGGAAATATCTCACTGCTGGAACACGACAGCTGCCCTCAAATTGCCCGAAAATCATGCTGGCAAAGCACTACTCAACCTTCTCAGTACAAAAAAAAAAAAAAAGCTAAGAAGGCAAATTTAGGCTCTTCCATTGAAAACCAGCAGCCACCACTGCCAGTATTTGAGCTGGAATGCTCCTGACTTTGAAAACCACTGCGCAGTTACATTTCAAACGTGAAACTCATATATATATACCACGTAGATGATATTGCAGTAGGATTTTTCTTTTCAAAATTTCCAGTTGCAAAATTAGCACAAGAAAGTTTATGTTTAGGCTTTAAAAAAATCAATTATCCTCCATTTTCTTAATTTTGAACTTATTATTATTTTATAAATGGAGCTATGGTGCGTATTTAAAACCTTTTGATTTCTGAAAACAAGATGTTTATGACCTCACTATTTCAGAGCAAACTTTAACGATTCTTTGAGAGGTGGGGCCTGGGGTGCTCACTAACAGCTCTTTAAATACTGACAAGGATGTGCTATTAAGTAATACAAAGGCTCTAAGTCCACATTAGCTCAGAAAGCAAAGAAACCACACCAAAGACTTCCTTAAATATTTTATATATTCCTATTCTTTTGAATATTAAAGCTCTTAAAACATATGATTTTTTTTGAAAAAGACAACAGCTGTAATAATTTTCCTCTCACCAAGAAAGCAATCTTTATCAGGAATAAAAACCCCTATGGAAATCGAAATGACAGGACGTTTCTAGCTAAGTGAACATCCAGATCTGAACACAAACCTAAATCCTATCAGATCTCACTCGAAGGAGCTCTACAAAGGCCTGGGCAACCCTGGAGATTAGCTCTTTTGTTCCAAATGTTGGCTGAGCTAAGATAATCACACTAGGCATGGAAAGAGAGAAGAGGAATGTCCCCCTGGCAGCCTCCATCAGTTTTCTTCCAGCCACAAGGTGCCTCTAGGGCAGCCCCGCTAACAAGTCCCCCATAAGAAAAGCCGGCATCCACACTGCCCCTGCCGTCCCCAAGTAGCCCCGAAGCCCATATCCCAGCCTGTGAATGGTCTTCAAATGATCCCCCAGTTGGTGGCACCCTCCACCTCTTCCCCGCTACACACACACACAAAGCCACGACAGCCTTCCCAAAGCACAAATTTGATTACATCAACCCCACTTCAAACAGTTCAGAGGCTCCCTGGTAGGGTTCTAGCCCCACCCCAGACCCTGCTCGCCCAGCCTCATCTCAGTACATAGGTCCCCAGTGACCTCAGGAGCCCCCTGACCTGCTCCTACTTCCCACTTGCCTCCAGGTTCATTTTGACTGTTTCCCAAGGAAGCCTTCCCTCCCTCCAACCTCCACAATTTGTTCCTCTCTTCCTAGAACATTCTAGGCTAACTGACAACGCTAAGCTCTCAAGAAGCAAATACATTTTGCTTATTTATGTGGCTACACTCTCTCTCCCCTAGACTCACTGAAGTGCACGTGTTATGAATAAATGAATGACGGGTTGGATCTCAAAGGGACAGACATACCTGCTCTCGCCCGTCCCGACCCTTTTGTCTGTAGTATATCAGAAGCAAAACCAGAAGTACCTTTCCTGAGGGTCACTTCTGTTGACACCCTTCACTGCCTACTGTGTCAGTTCTAGTAAAACTCAACTTCTTCCAAAGCCCTACACCCCGGACTCTCTCCAGTGTCCTCCCCAGCAGGGGCTCCCTCCACCCTGGACCGCACAGGGCACTCTCCCCGGGTCCCCACGCCAAAAGCCTCCAGGCCTCTGCCCGGGCTGCCCCTGCGATCTGAGACACATTCTTGACTCCTTCTCCTGGCTGACTCTTACTCTGTCCTCACAACTGAATGTACAGCCCATTTCTTCCAGGAAGTCCTCTCTGATAATGTCCTTTAGGTCTTGTCTGGGCTCTATCTATAGCAGCAGTACATGGTGACCAACTGGGTGTTTGCCCGCTCCTTTGAGACCACGAACACTTGGGAACCACGTGGGAAGGAGTGAGAGATTACAAGACAGGTGGGGGAAGCAAAAAGCAGAAATCACAGCCCAAGTCCCAAATTCAAGGATACTTTCTCAGAAAAAGGTATAAACTATTTCACACGTGTGCAATTTGGCTACTATTTTTGTGGCTTGTGGACAGCAAGAACTTGGTGTTCTAGCCCAAAACCCAGGTTACATGCAAAGAAATGTATATATTCTTATCCAAAGGAAACCAGAGCTGCTCAACAACAGTTTTCATTTAGAACTGAAAGGAAATTTGATAAAGGCAATCTCTCTCTCTCTCTTCTTTCTTTTCTGGAATCATATAATTTTAGAAGTATTTGCGTGACTAACAGACGTCTACAGCCCGTGATTCTGCACTGAAGTGTTTGGGGCTGAGGAAGCCCAGATTACATTCACTCTGTAAATGCAATCACACCAACACACTGATAGGTGCCGTGAGTGGTGGAGCTGATGTTCCAAAGCAGGCAACATTATTCTGTAAGAGAACTCTAAATAGAAAGTAAGAAATGCAATGTCCTGTACTCAATTTCATTTGCTATATGGGCCATTAACTGATAGTATATTTTGACTAATGAAACCCAAAAATAAATTGTCAACGTCGATTTTCTTCATCTGACCGTTTTATGCTAACATCGGATATTAAACTCTCACTCCATATGGAAAGCTCAGGCCTATGCTGCAGCACAGATACATCCCGAGGAAGAAAGCCGACCAAGGGAGAACTGGAGAGTTTCCCTTCAGAAGCTGCAAAGTCTGGTTTTGCACCTGTACACCATTTGCAACCACGTCATCATCAAAGGAGTTAGACGTTACCTCTCTGGGGCGAAAATCACTGCGTGCTTCAGAACCATCAAAGAATGCTGAGCTTTGTGAAACAGTCCAGAGGCGCTTAAATCATACTTTTTCTGAAAGGCTCCAAAACTGACCCACTTCACCATTCCAGGTATAACAGGGAAGTACTGGAAACAGTAGAGAGAACATGCCCTTGAATTCTGACAAGGCCCTGCTTGAATCCTGCTACAGCATTTACTAGTCACTAAATGGACCAATTCTTTAACCCCTCTGAGAAGGCTTCCCAATCCCCAAAAGGGGGCTGTCAGCGCCCACCTGGGAGGCATGGATGTGAATGCAACACGCAAGTAGGGCGGCCGACTGGTACCTGACACGGGGCCTGGCTAGTTTCCCTCCGCTGCCCTTTTCCCCCTTTAAACTTGCACTGTTCCCCCGGTAACGATCAAGCCCCCGGAACAGACTGCCCGTATCTTCTGTGTATCCCTGGATACATGCCTTACCCTTAGGAGGCCAGAAAAACAACTGCCTCCTCCCAAGTCACTAACAATGTTCTTAAGAGTCTGGGTATTTTTAACTCTATTTTTCAGGGAGACTATTCCAGAATTTTGCAAGCACCATTCTCCAGGTTGGCTCCCCTCCCAGTGCCCATCCCTTCTCACCTCAGATCCTCTGTCTGACTGCCTTCTGTTCATGGGAAAGCGAGTCCGGTAAGGTGGGGCTCCCTAGACCTCCCTCCCTCCCTCACAGGTGATTGTGACTAACTTCTCCCCATTCCTCACTGCAACTCTAGCATCTGAGGAGTCTACCCTCCCGTACCCTGCAGACTCTGCACCTTCCCAAGACGCACACGTGGCCACGACCCTCCCTTCAGATTTCTTCCTGGCTGGCCCTGCCCAGCCCCTGGCCCCTTAAGGATAACTGGCATTGCTTTGAAAATGGCAAACGCCACTGACTGACACACCAAAGCTGTATGGTCTGGGCTTTCCTCCAACCAAGACACAGCCCTGCCCCCCCTCAGCCTCAGTCTGCAGCTCTCGAGATGATCTAATTCACATGCAAGGCTGTGAACACCAGCTAAGAATGACGACTCCCAACGTGTATCTCTAGTCCGGCTCCTTCACCTGAGCCCCAGGCTCATCGACCCGAGTGCCTCTTTGAAGTCCTAATTTGGATGACAAATGGCATCTTAAAAATGCCTCATGTCCACCATTTACTCTGGAATTCCATTCCTGGCAGGTATCTCCCAGACTCCCCATTTTAGTAACAGCCCCAGCACCCACCGAGGTGTCTGAGGTCACATTCAATTTCCACTGTTCCCTCCCCCAGGCCCTGCCCTGGAATCAGTCCTGTTATTTCCATCAATAAGCCCATCTCAACTGTAGTTCTGTAGGGACCATGGCCGGAAACACACAAGCTCACAGCATGGTGCACTAACAGTCCTCCGTAGGGTGCTCCCTGGAGGGGGAGGCATCTCCTGCTGCTGTTCACCTCAGAAGGCACTGGATTCTCACACAGGAGGCCCAGGAGAAGGGACTCAAGATTTTCCCGTGGTCTGAGCTTTGAAGGGCCCGAGGTCTGGGGGAGCTCCTAATTAGCAGACACACTTGCCAATGAGCAGATGAGGATGGGGGAATCCACACAAGGCTGTTATCACTTCAACTCATGGGCTCTCAGGAGCCACGGGAAAGGCCTGTGTCCAGTGTACAGCCCAGCCATCACAGATCCCAGCCTGCATTTGCCAACCCGGACAGCCTAGACTCCATCTACTTGCGACACTTACTTCTGTTCTGTTCCCCACCCAGAATGTGATGGACTCATTCAGATATTCTGGCCTGTCTCAAGAGAGACAAATTCAGTGAAAAATGAAGTGTCCACATTTGGACCAGAGCATGAAAGGAGAAACAAGGCCTCATGGTCAGCATGATGGTGGTGGCCAAACCCTTCCACCGGGTGAGATGAACCATGGTGAGGGTGAGAATCCAGGGTCCTAGGTCGGCCAAATCATCTTCCTTCACGGTTGTCTGGGGTGTTGGAGACTGACTACCACAAACTAACGACACGGCTGTCAGTGGTGGATGTCAGCTGCAACAGAAACGGATTCAACTCTTTACTGCCAACATGGGTTAAAAGTAAAGGCCGGGGCAGGGAGGTCTGCACGGCTGCTGAGGCAAACCACAGACCCAGCTCTGAATGCCCACTGGCTGGAGTAGAGAGGAAGCTACGGCCCTTTTAGCTGTCCCTGTGTTCAACAGATCCAGGTGAGCCAGCTACTTAGGAGAAGGTCATGTTGTCCTGATACCCAGAAAAACCAGCCTCGTAAAGGGAACAAATAGTGTCATGGATTTTAGACCCAATTCTGCCCCTTTATGAAGGCAAAGTAAAGTAAATGGCACGGGGAAGTTGAATGCAAAAAAAAAAAATTAAAGAACCAAACGGTGACCGCTTCCTCCAACAGCGTCCCCTGCAGCTGTCACCTCCGTGGCGGCCACTTCATCATGACGGCCAGGAAGCGCCGTCATGCACGTCACACAGCGACAGCCAGGAACGCGTGCCGAGCACGTTTGTGTAAAAGCAGGAATCGAGCAAAATGCTGCAGAGTTTGACCTTACAAGTTTAAATACTCCATGAAAAGAATCCCTGAGCACCCGACAAAATCAATTCGCATCTTACTTCTTCAAAACAATGAAACAAATTTAATAAGGGCGCATTTGTCACCAAATAAAAGGAGGACCAAACATGTTCCTCAAAAGCAAGGATTTCAACAGGTATCAAACACCAGTGGGTGATGAGCTAACAAAGCAAATATTCCAAAAAATTAGAAAATAAAAAATGACTAAGATAATAGATGGATCAAAACAGCTGTTAAGTTGTTGCTTTTTAAAGTGATGGAGACTGTACGGAGGGCAATATGGCTATTTCCAATGCAGGGTGTGCACAGCCCACATTTTCAGAAGCAACAACATGCTCACTGGGCAGTACAAGTGAAAAAGGAGTAAAGAAAAAGGAAAAGAGGAACAAGAGAAAATTAGAATCACACAAGAACAAAAATGATTTTGACTGCATGTACAAGAATTTATGTGAGTGTGTGAGGCCAGGGACGCGGGGATGGTGAGGCCCAACCTCACCTCCTGCTCAAGGGAAAGCAGGGGCCTGAGGGGAGCGGCGCTGCCGGGGGACCACAACGTGTTCAGCTCCCCTAACCAAAATTCGACCTACAAGCGTCTAGGCAGCTTTTGAGCTACAAATTGTTGTCGCATTTCAGTCTGGACCGTTTTACTCACTTCCACCAAGAGTAGCAGGAGAGAATGAGGCTCTGCTCCTGCACCAAAGCATTGTTTAAAAAATTAATGACTGTGGAATAGTAAAAGAAACAATGGGGTAAAAGTGACTGGAGGAGAATTTGCTTGACCCTAGCTCACTGGCCGCGTTATCTCAATGACGTTCAGATGCTGGCTGAGCCCTTATGGTACCACAATAGACAGACCCACAAGGAGGCAGGTTTAATGCGCTGAACCACTGTGGGCTAAGTACACATCCGGCTACTCCGCCAAGTCCCAAGGGCAGAGTTCAAAGGCAAAAACAAGCTGGCATTCTCTGGTGGGTCTGCAGACTCAGAGACAAGCATTTGTTGAGCAAAAATATCACCAGTGCCTCCTATGACAAAAGAAGTGGCACTGGCGTGGGGGCTGGGGCAGGGCTCCAGGCTTCCACTGCTCACTCACCACTCTGCCCAGGGGGAGAAGGTGGTCCCTGCTTAGGTTTCGCTGATGCACCTACCTTGACTAATGTCTGGGGCCTCAGCAGGAGTTGACAGGTGAGGTGAACAGAGCCAGACTCTGTGTAGCACGGTGCTGGGAGCTATGCCCTCAGCAGTGCCCAGGCTCCTAAACATGTCAACTCATCTCCAAGAAGCAGATGGGGAGTGCGAGCATATAGATCACAGGGCCCTGTGAGGACAAGTACAGATCATGGCTACGACATGCCTCTCCTCTTCCTTAAGCCATAGAGGTATTTCCGGGGAGGAACAGAAAATTCATCCAGAGCCTGCTAGGTGGGCTCTCGCAGGTGGGACTAGTGTCCCCTGTGCTTCTCACTCACAGGGCTGGTCTAGACATTCTTTTTATCAATTCTCTAGCATCTTCTCCTCCAACTTACCAACAACCAGAAAGTAGGATCTGATCTTAGGTAAGTTCAAGAATCACAGAGCACCACCTCCAAAGCGGGCCCGGTAGCACATGCCAGGTCTTCTGACCGCCACCTGTGGGACCACCATGAGCCCTCTCCAGACTCAAGGACCGAGGCCGTAGGCCGGGGGGACACAGCTTCCCTCACTCACCCCAGCAAAGGGGGACCGCGTCTCGGCAAAGGCATCTCACCCTCTTCAGCCCGAGGGACAACACAATAGATATATGGGGAAACAGAGCAGAAGGTGGGGGGTAGGCAGCCCAGAAGAGCTCATCTGTACTTCCGAGGCAAAGTGGGGCCATTGACTTAATCACAGGGACAAAGTGGGAATGAACATTTCCCTGCTCTGTCCCATACACCGTGATACGCCTTTCCCTGCATAAGGAGTTCATTAGGAAGTCCCTGGCGGTGTTTCTGATGTCCTAACTTGGCATGGTGGCTGTCGGGCAGGAAGAGACGGCCTGAGCTGAAAAGGTGCTGGGCCTGGGAGGCAGGTGACAGCGGCTCCAGCCGCAGCTCAACCAGCGCCTCGTTCTGCCTCTCGGGGCTCAGCATCTCATCTATAAGCAAAGGGATGAGCATGTACCAGGACAGGCTGCCCAACAGAAATGAAATGAGAGCCATGTAAAGAAAGTTTCCCAGTTGCCACGTTTAAAATTTGAAACAAAGAAACAAACCAACAAACAAAAAACAAATACTAGAATGTGATTTTAAGAACAGATCTTACTTAATCTACTGTATGTAAAATACTATTATTTTGACATGTAATCAATATAGGAAGTAAAGAGATAGTTTATGTACTTTTACTAGACAAGCCTCAGCGTCTGATGTGCATTTGACCTACAGCACATCTCAGCTGAGTCCAGCCTCCTCCCCAGTGCTCCTAGCATCAGTGGCTTTGGCTACTTTATTGGACAGCAACTCCAGGGGTCCCACCATGTTCCTGGCTGTAAAGCGGGAGTAAGTGTCCACACTAACCCTAAAAGGATCTCTCTGAAATAAAGGCGGATTCACTTTGAAATGTCTGGAAACCGGCGGGCTGCATCTCCATCCCCCCTTGGCTACAAGATTGACTTCTTCCTTGCTGATCCCTTTCTGGATGTAGGGAAGCAATCCAGCACACAGCCAAGGTGGACTGGCTTCCAGGTAAACTTACCTGCTGTCTGTGTCCAGTCCCATGAAGTCCTCCTTCTCAAACGGGATGTAGGGAAGGGGGATCTTGTCCCCAGAATTCTTGGGGCCACCATCCAGCCACTTGGACTTGAGCAAGACGAAGAGTGACTCAGTGAAGTCCTCGATCCTCTTCTCCACCACCCTGCAGTACTCTTAGATTGAAGGCAACGTCGGTGCGCGTCTGCTCGGCTACCTCCCCATGCTGCACAAAGACAAAAAGCTGAGAGTCATTAAGCGATGTGCCATACAGCTCCTCTGCATGTGGAGCTTCTCGAAGGCCTTGGCAGAGAGACATTCGGTAATGGTGACAAGGCCCACGACCTTGGGGTGTTTCTGGAAGACGCTCCACCGATTCTCGGGCACATAGCGGTGCCTGTAGTGGATACAGAGTGTCCACTGGGAGCCACAAGGGCTGATATGGCTAACCGAGGTGAGTAGCTGATAGATGCAAAAGAAATTCTCCTCTGAGATGATCTCTATGGATTGGACCACAACGGGACGAGTCTGGTGGTCCTCAGCACACTGCACGTAGTCAGGGATGCTCATGTTGCAGGCCCTGCCGAGAGGGGGAGGAGATCGAGGTACATTCTCTGCTGTGTGCTACGGGCCCATCTGGGTTGCGGTGACCTGGTGTGTACCAGCCAGAAGACAAGGGAAGCCAAAGCAAATCCAAGGGTACAGTTTGTCCTCAGAGTCTGCATATGGCTACTGTAGCTCGATCACATTACCCAGCTTTTGGTCTAGGCTTCCTGCCTCTGCAGAGAAAGGTCATTTCTTATTTTCTATTTCCAAGCACCTAGCAAGGCCCTGATGCAAAGTCACTGCTCAAAAATGCTGAATAAAGAAATGAACAAAGGAAATGCTTCCCCAACCCCCTTCAGCAGAATATAAAGAAAAGGACCACAGTAGGATCAAAAGATCTGGATTCCTATTCAATTTATTTGAACTCCTAAGCTTCATAATAATGGATAAGGAAACTTGCCTTGGGGTAGAGGGTATTGTTCATTGGTAGAGCATATGCTTAGCATGTACGAGGTCCTGGGTTCAAACCCCAGTACCTCATTTTAAAAATGAAACAAGTAAATACACCTAATTACCCAGCTGAAAAAGTATTTTTTAATTCAAAAGTCAAAAAACACCTTGCAATTGACACAACATTGTAAACTTGACTATACTTCAATTAAAAAAAAAAGCCTTGCCTTACAAGAATATATCTGGATTACGGATGTTTGAAAATGTAAAATGCATAGGGTACCACCTGCATAAAAGGAGGTGACTGTACACATGTTCTATCCCTCCTTTATGAGTTATACTTCCTTTGGGGGGGTTATAACCTCTCAGAGCTAATTTTCTCAGATTAAAAAATATAAACATTACCTGATTCTCAGTACTGCTGAAGAATCAGATAACTCTATGAAAGCATCTGACCCACAGAGTTTACTCAATAAATGTTTGTTGAATGAATGAATAAACAAGCAAAGTGAATGCTGCTCCCTGCCACAAACCATCATAATGGTACTGCCTGGAAATCCCAAGCCCACGTTCACCCAACTCTGCATTAACAATGTGGGTGACCTGGACAGGCCTGCGTGCTTCTCGAAGCCCCAGTTTAATCGTGAATAGAAATAAGGGCAATAACACAAACCTCAAATTGTTAGTGAGTCAGTAATGAATTGTACCCCAACACTGCAAGATGGAACCATTAAGAAAACTGGGCAAAAGGCCCATAGGCCCTCTCCATATAATCTCTTACTACCACATGGGAATCTACATTACATCTCAAAATTAAAAGTCTAATATTTTAAAGAGGTTATCGAGGTTAGGTGAGCTCACTGTCTCAAATAAGGAACACACAGTACAAATAGGACAATGCCCAGCCCATGAGATACACTCAGTTAACATTCCCACTGAGCCCACTAGTCCCTCCAACTTCAGAGCAAGAGGATGGGTCCTCGTGGCAACAGGCCACAGCACCTGAAGCTAACAAAGCTAATGGTGTCCACTTAAAAGAGCCCCTGTCACCACCCTTGTTCTAATTCTCTATTTGTAATTTTTTTCTTTTCATTAAATTGGAACTCCAAATTGCATAGAATTCTTACCAGATATCATGATGGCAGCCCTTCAAAACCTGACCACAGAGATCATGATGGCAGCCCTTCTTGGTGAAACAATAAAATGAAAAGCCATTTCCACAAGACCTCTGTGTAAATCTACTAGGGAACTTCATCCTGGACTGAGGAAGAGGACTGGGGAGGAGGGGGTAAACTGGGACACGGAGAAATATGGGCCACCTGTCCCACAATGGACTTTAGACTCACCCTCACCCACCAGGAACGTCTAAATACACACAGACAGAGTGCTATGGACAAGAATTTTTTTTAAACAAATCCCTGAATCCCTAGCAGATCTTGTTTCTACCGAGACACAAATGTCTTATTTGTATAATGTTTCACAGAAGCCTTAAAATATTATCACCCCAACTTGACACATCAAGAAACTGAGGTAGAGAAGTTTATCACATTCTACAAGATTAGAGAGAGGCCACGTCAGACACCGTATTTAAATCCAAGTCCCTGCTCCGTTGCTCACACTAGAAAGTGTCACATACTGCCTCTTTCCTGCCCTCTCCCTGCAATAAATCTCTGAAGAGTCTTTTCTGTGTCACCTGCAATCAAAATCACATCAATTTTTCACAAAGAGCTATGTCACTCCTTGGAGGACATACCAAAATCTAAAGGGTTGGGTTGAGAGGAGATATTTGCATTTTCTGTTTCTCAAAGGAAACATGGCTTTAAAAGAAACTGAAAAGTATTTATCTAGTCTAAGCGCTCATTGTGCACAGAAAGAAACGGAGGCTCAGAGGAGAAGAGGAAAGGGCGTTATTAACAAATATTGCCTCAGTGCAGCACTAAGCCAGCCCTGGGCACTTCTGGGGGAGGATCTGGAAGGCCCAGGAAAATGAGTGTTAGAAAATAGAAAGAGAAGAAGAATATAAGGTCCCGTCTCTACACCACCATACCATGAATTTCCACCAAATTACCCAGTATGGGTGCAGCCAATAGTAAGGTTGTCTAAACAGGTTATTGAAACCTGGAATTCTCAACCATAGTGGAAATTCCAGCATTTACTGTGCTTTTTTCCCAGTTCAATCATCAATTCAGTGGGCATTCTGTACCAGGGACTACACGAGACCTGGAGTTCTCCCAAATAAAGATCTCTATTACCACGTGTGCAAACCACATAAAGGCAACCAGAAGAAAAGCGCCCACAGATAAGATGGAATTACTGAAACTGAAAGCAGCCAAAGAGCATATATTACTAGGAAAAATGGTGCTCCTATAAATGGACTCATGGACATAGAAAGCAAACTGTATTTAGCAGGCAGGAAAGGAGGGATTAACAGATACAAATTAGTAAATATAAAATAAATGACAAGGACCTGCTATATAACACAGGGAACTATATTCAATTTCTTGTAATGAGTTATACTAAAAACAATCTAAATCATATGTATATACATATGCATATGTTTATAACTGAATCTCTGCTGTACACCTGAAACTAACATTGTAAATTGACTACACTTAAATAAAAAATAATTTAAAAAATAAGTAAAAATAAAAGCAACGCCATTAAGAAAAAATAAAAGAACACTCTAATCCCCTTAGCTGTAGGTGGTGGAGAATTCTGGTTGTAAACACCAAGTCCACTGGATCACTCCAGCAATGGCTGTCACTCTTTCTGACCATCAGAGAGTCACTTGCTTCACTGAGGTTTCTTTTCTCTTCTGTGAAAGGCTACAGCTGCAACTAACGATGTATAGAATCTCATCATTCACAAGCCCAACAAGTAGTGAGGACTTCCCATGGGCCAGGCTCTGGACAGAGGAAAATATAGGGTCCGAAATATATTCATGGGTAGAAGAAGTTTGTGCCATAAAGACGTTAATTCTTCCTGTTTTGATAGACAGATTCATTGCAATTCTGATTAGAATTCCTACCAGATTTTTCTTGGAATGTAACAAGTGAATTTATGGTCAAGATTAGCCAAGAAATTTCTTTAGAACCACCACTGGGGAGGGGTGGATAGGTCATTAATTTCCACTGCTCTTTCTGAAGTGATAAAAACGTTCTGGAATAATAATGGTTGCACAACTGTGAATATGCTAAAAGCTGCTGAATTTTACCATTTAAATGGATGTACTTCATGGTGTGTGAACTATATCACAATAACGCTGTTATATGAAAAAATATTTCTTGACAAATATTTTTCTTTTTATACCACTAGTCTGTCCCACAATTTAAGAAAAACAAAAAACCAATACAAACCAAACTGTGCCAGGAGTTCTTTAGGACTGCAATATCCCTGGGTCTCCAAGGCCTCTGGTGATGCTGTTCCTGTTAACACACACTAGCTGGGCTGGGCTAGCTAGGGACTGTAACTATCTTTTTAAAATTGACTGTCACACGTTTCACCCTTGGAGAGGGAAGGAAGGAGGATATCACAGCTTCATGCCTTCAGCTCATTTTTAACAGAACCAAGCCCTGCTTTCACCACTGTTAATCCCTCTCACTATAAAAACACGTGACATCAACAAGCACCGCCATCATAACACCTGAAAGTGTTCAAGATACTTACCTGCGGCAGAAACACTGAGGGAGGAGACAGAAGCTTGCTCAGCACTGATGCTCCCTTTTCCCGACTCCACCAGGTGAAGCTGGGCGCTACAGCCAGGGGCTCTCAGTCCGGGGAGCAGCACACACGCCACTGAGCTGGTCCTGAGGGAGGGTGAAAGGGAAAGGAGGGCAGCCCTAGGGGGGAGGGAAAGGGGGGGTGCGGGCTGCAGCCCCGCTCGGAGGCCAGCCCCAGCCCCAGCCCAAGCCGCCCGCCCCGTCCGGGTGTGCAGACCCCGCCCGCCCGGGACACAGCCCGCCCAGTGGTGGGGACGGGTCGGCGGCCTAGGAGAGGAAGCCCGGGAGGGGAGGACTCGCGGGCGGGAGAGGGGAAGCGGACGCCAGCCGCGGACTGAGGGGAGCCCGGCTGGGTCAAGAGGCGGCAGGGGCACACCTGGCCCTGGGCAGCTGTGGCCGGGGCGCCGGGGCAGGTGGCGCGGGCAGAGGGGTCTGGCCCGAGCAATCCAGCTGAACACACGCTGACTGGCGCCCTGGGGGGCTGTGACACGCCGACCGCCCTCCCGCAGCCGCCTCACCCCTTTCCCGATATCCCCTCACCTTGCACTTCCACAGCCAGAGGCCCCGGCCCCAGGCAGTAGCCAAAGGCCTACAGGGCGACAGAGCTGAGAAGCCATTGGGGCCGATCCCCGGCTCGGAGCTGGAGCTTCCAACCCGCGGTCCAGCTGGCAGCAACTGCGCATGCGCAGGAGGGCCAGCGATCCGCTCTGGGTCCTGAGAGAGAAGGGGAACCGAGGGAGGGAGAATAGGGGAGGAGGAGGGGAGGCGGGGAAAAGTGGAGGGAGACACATGGACAGGAGGAGCAGAGGGAAGGCAGTTATCTGGAATTGGGAGGGGAGTAACAGAGATGGGGAGAAAGCGTTTTACCTCTTGTGGCACCCCGAAGGAGGCAGCAGTCCTGCCTATACACCCTTCTCTTACCCGTCATTGCCCACAGCTCATATTTTACGTCCCTGGCCCAGCCCTCCAGCTAAGGTCTCTGCAGAAACCCTACGGGTATCATACCCGTTGCCCCCACAAGGAGCTAGATTTACTGTTGCTCAGGGAACCAAGCACCCGCAGGTGTTGTTTCTCAGAACTACCTTGGGAAGAGTACATATTCCCCTTTTACACGCTGGGAAACAGGCAGGCACGATCTCTGCCTTAGCTCCACTGTCCCAAATGTTGGGCTGGCAGGGAGCGGGAGGTAAAATGTCAGAGCCCCAGAAGGAGCAGACTGCCTGAGTGTTGGTGTAGAGTCCCCATCCCTCCTGGGTAAACCACACCCCAACCTCGGGGAATAATCAAGGGCTCACCATAGGCCCCTGTGTGTGGGAGAGCTGCCCTCAGTCCCAGTGTCCAACTTGCTAGGTAGGTAGAAGTGTTATTGAGTCCAAATTCATTCTCCTCAGTGCAGGACAGGCCAGGAAGTTGGGAGACCAAGTGTTGGGACATGGAATAGCAAGTTTCTGTAGACCTAGATGGCAAACTAATGTCCTGGAAAACCATCTCCCCAAGTCAGAATTCAGACTGCTTTCCTATGTGCTTGGTTTTTGCAAACTTCTTGGTGTATGAATTCTTTGTTTTTAGAATCCTTTGTTCTTGCAGCTATCTCCCTGGGTCAGATCCCTGTAAACCTCCAACAAAACAAACGTTATTTTCTATTCTGCAACGTGTTATCTTTATATGATTGGAAAAGTGTTAAATACCCTTAAAGGTCAGAGCCTTCAGAATAGGCTCTCCTGTATATTTTAGGCTCTAGGCAACATTGTTTTACAAGCAAGAAGAAGCCTAGGAGACAGAGCACAGGGTTAAAGTCAAAGGAACAGATCTAATATGGAGTCAGATTTCTTCTTTTCTATTACTGTGGCAGAAGCCACTTGAGGATTTAAATCCCTTAAAGTTAAAAATAAGTAAAACTTTAAAGGAATTTACATACATTGGTGGGAACTTGCATAGCATATCTGGAAAAGCACACAAAGGATTGTAAACATTGGCATCTCCAGGGAGGCGTGTAAGAACAGAGGATGAGGGAAAACTTCTTTCACTTGAGTATTTTTTGCTCTGTTTGAATTTTTTTAACCATATGCATATATTTCTTTTTCAGTTAAAATAAATGTGTAATGGAGCAAAGGAGTAACTAGTTCAGCAAATACAGCAGCCATAGACTCACTGAGTCATCATTTTCGATTTAAGCCAGGAAGCATTGATTGTCTCTCTCCTATGTGCCCAGTGCTGTTTTAAAACATTTTTATATATTTTTTTTATAAAATAATAACATGCTATCCCTCACCCCTGCTCAGGGCTGGTGGGAAACCAACTGAGTTTTTATTGAGTTGTTTTCCAAGGAGTAGAGATGAGTTATAAACAGAACACAACTTCAGGGCAAAACAGGCGGACTGGTTTTCCAGCAGGCCAGATAGCGATGACGGGTTTTCAATAGAGGCGCACAGAGGCTGAGAGAGAAAGCCTCCAGGACCCTACAGAAAGCTGCCCACAGTGCCTTCTCCATGGCACTACTGAAATAGGAAAGAACAAATCTGACTCCATATTAGATCTGTTCCTTTGACTTTAAACCTGTGCCCTGTTTCCTAGGCTTAGTCTTGCTGTTTCTGCACCTTTTGTGAAACAATGTTGCCTAGATCCTGAAATATACAGGAGACCCTATTCTCAAGGCTCTGACTTTGAAGGATATTATCACTTTTCCATTCGTATAAAGATAACAAGATACAGAATAGAAAATAACATTTGCTTGTTGGAGGTTTACACGGATCTGACCCAGGTGAAGAGCTGCAAGAACAAAGGATTCTAAAAACAAAGAATTCATACACCAAGTTTGCATCAACCAAGCATTCCCGCTTCCCCTTTTTAATATAAGAAGAGCCTGAATTCTGACTTGGGATGATGGTTCTCCAGGACATTGGTCTACCATCTTCTCCGCTGGCTTTACAAATTAAAGCCGCTATTTCTTGCCCCAAATCCTTGTCTCCTGATGTGTTGGCCTATAATGCACGAGTAGAACAAGCGTGGACTCGGAAACACAAACATACATTGAAAGTACGCATTTGGTATATTAAATGACCTGCTTCCACTCGTATTCCTGAGGTTTTCTTCTCTTGACCACTCCTACTTTATTTATGAAAAACCTGTCATGTGGACACATTTCCTTCTCTAGCCACTACCCTTCCATGTAAAAACTGATGCCAAGAAGGCAATGGAAGTTGCTAGAAGGTATTAGCTGGCCAAAAATGAGCAGAAGTGGGTTCTGGCTGATGTTCAGGAGCAGGCCGGGGCACCTGACAAGATGTCATAAGTACGGATAGACAGCTGGGCACCAAAGGAGAAGCTTCTAAACTTCCATGAGGGACTTGGATAGGAAGGAACAGTCCCAGACTATAGCTCTGATCCCACCACGAGCTTCCTGGGCAAGGCTGGGCAAGTCATTTAAATTCTCTAGACCCGTGCTGTCCAACACGGGAGCCACCAGCCACATGCAGGATTATGATGTTATTCTGTAGCCAGACAGAATTATAAATAAACACTTTATTGCAAAGGGTCAGCAGGTATAATATTTAAAAACATTATTGGTTATCTTGCCTTAACAAGTTATTTTTGTATGTCTAGCTTTCTGTGGGTTGTAATGCCTGCGACTAATGTTTCCCTTACAGTGAGGTATTTTGAAATTATAAGTTAGTGGACACAGTACACTCATATCACAGTTGAAAAAAACTGATTAAATAAGCAAGGTGATCTGACTTAGTAGTTATGAGCAGGGGCTCTGGGGCCAGCCTGCATAAGTATTAATTCTCACTCTCCCTCCAGGGAGTTCTGTGTGAATCTTGGACAAATTATTGTTGCTGTTGTTGTTGTTGTTGTCGTTGTCATTGTTATTGTTTGTGCCTCTTTTCCTTACCTTTTAAATAGCGAGGAAAATGTAGACTCTATCCCCTACAGTGTTGGCAGGATTAAATGAGTAAACGTCTGTGCTGCCCACTTCCCTGGGTTTCAGCATTCTCCAGGCAATCAGTGCAAAACACAGTGGCATTCTCCACTGTCTTCGTCAGTCTGGGATTCTGTAACAAATTACCGTGTGTCGGGTGGCTTAAACAACCAGCATATTCCTTATGGTTTGGAGGCTGAGGCTTTCAAGGTCAATGTATCTGGGAGAGGATTGCCAGCTCGAAGATGGCTGTCTTCCCACTATCTTCATGGCCCAGAGAGGAGAGAGAAGCAAGCACTTTGGGGCCCTGTATAAGAACACTAATACCATTCATGAGGGCTCTACTCTCATGACCTTCATTTTATCCTACTAATCACCTCCCAAAGGCCCCGCATCCCTATATCATCACCCTGGGAGATGAGGTTTCGACATATGGATTTTGAGGGGATGCATTCAGTCCACACATCGGCTAACTCTCCCAAACATGCAGTCATCAAACCTGTAGCTAATTTCAAAATAATGTTTATATCTCTCTGCCCATTTCCATTCCTACATCTACTAACACTGAAGCCCTGCTACATTTTATTTCTTATTTTCCTTGTGAGGTTTATTTGATTCCTCTAACTCCAAGGATTCGCTCACTCCAGTCTGCTTGACAGCCCTGCCAGGTAGGTCTTCCTTAAAACACCTTCCCACTTCACCTGGTTGTTTTTTAGGTGTAAATGTCAGAATTCTCTCCACACCCCATCCTAGACCTTTAATCCCTTACACTACCACTCACTATGTTATTTTCCTATTACCACTGTAACAAAATTCCCATAAGCTTAATAGCTTAAACAAGCACAGACTTATTAGCTTATGGCTGTGGATGTCAGAGATCCAACACAGTTCTCATTGGGATAAATTCAAGATACCAGCAGGGTTCCTTCCTTCTAGAGGGTCTAGAAGAGAATGTTTCCTTTTTTTTTTCCAGTTTACAGAGGTCACCCACCTTCCTCAGCTTGTGCCCCTCAACTTCCTCCATTTTCATGGTCAGCAGCCTTTCTGAACATTGCTCCATCGCTACACCTCCCTCTGATTTTAAACTCAGCTGGGAAATATCCTCCAATTTAAGGACCCCTGTGATTACATTCAGCCCACCTGGACAATCCAGACTACTCACCCTATTGTCTCATCTCAGGATCCCCTTGTCCCATCCCACTCAGGCAGTATGTATGTGGCTGTGACATTCACCTTGTGTAACATTTCCTCATGAGCAATTTATGGTTCAAGGCACTTATAAGTGACTTTTTGTTTTTCTTCCTTATCCTTTCTACATTCAGTTTGTCTGGTGAGATTATATGAATCCATTTTATTTGTGCCCCTGCACTAATCTATAATAATGTATCATGGGTTTAAAGGCTAACTAATAGACAATTTAGGAGACAGAAATCCTCTAAGATTTTTAATCCTAAAATATCTGTCATCCCTTTTGCCATGTACAGTAACATGTCACAGGTGGCTACCCTGTGGCCGGGGAGGGACATGATTCTGCCATCACACTCCCCTCATTCTCACCAATGTGCTGATCAACTAACCAAGGATCTATGCTCTCCAATTCACTCACTTCCTCCTCCTTTCCATTGACTATCCTGTTCCCACCGCTTCCTTCATTCACCACATCAGGATTTCATGACCACATTCTCCCCTAAATGAAATGGGTATCTTGCATCTAATGTCTGACAGCTGTTCTTATTGTATATGCACACACTGACCTACACATAATCCCGTCCATCTCTTTATTTTCCTAGAATCTTCCAGAAGAATCAGTTCCATGATGATGATGATGATACTGACAATGATGACAGGGGCCTCTCAAGGATTCTGATAAAGAGGGAATCGATAAAGGGAGGGAATCATTGCAAAATTGCCCCAGAAACAGGCTTAAAGGTAAATAACTCTTATAGTGTTTAATGAAATTGACTAATATTTAACTATTTTTAAGACTTTATATCACTGAATTTAAAATTTTAACGGGAATTTTCATTCACCACTAACCAAGATTCAACTCTGGGACCAAAATCTAAGGATTTCTGTCTTCTAAAAAATTGTCCACTAGCCTTTTAAACACGTGATCCTTTTAAAAAGTTTAGTGCTGGGCTGAAAATAAGCAGGATTCATATAATCTCACGAGACACAGTGAATGTGGAAAGACTAAGAAATAAAAACAAAAAGCCATTCATAACGTCTTGAACTTTATGTTGCTCACAGGAGAAAATGTTTGCCAATGTGTGTGTCACATCAACATGACGACTGAGTGGGATGGGGAAGCTGATCTTCCTCATCAGTCATTTATGCTGATTTGTTAGATGCCAAAACAGTTTCCTCATTGAAATTGCTTCTAACAAGTATGGAAGAATTTAGGTTCTACCAAAAGCAGGCTAAATATTTTCCCCTGCTTTCAGGTCTCTGGACTGAATGTCCCCACAAGAAGGACATGGTTATGTTTCATAGGGAAGTCTTCCTGAGAAGCAACAGGCTTTTCTAGGGCAGAACTGCAGGGCCCCCCATGGAGGGCTGGAGGAGGTCTAGAGGGGACACTGGAAAAACAGCAGGAGTGAATTCAGATACTGCTGCTCAGGTCGCCAAAGACAGCATTGCTATCTCTAAGGATATGACATTCTCCCAAATTTTCCATGAGTGAAGGAGCCTGTGAACACTAAGCAGGTTGTTAAGACACAGCAGCACATAATTTGCGTGACAACACAATTAGAGTATGATTTGATATTTGGAAAATAACTAGCCCATTGTTCTTTGAAACTGCAGCAGTAGCAATAGAAATAAAAAAGACTGAGCCGTCTTGGAGACAACAATCAATAAACAATTCTAAATCTGCAGAATTCCTTGACAATATTCAAGCAATGAGCTAGATGTGTGCTGCAGATACCTCTTACTGCAGGGCTCACTCCTGCAAAGCATAGAACTAGTTTCTCAGCACACAGAGGGAACCAAGTCAAGATTCCTAATCTTTTGAGATTTACTAAATGGCTGGAAAGGTCAGACAAGTACATACAGGCAAATATGATTAAATGTAATCAAATAATATCAAATGTGATTTGAGCACAGACGAAAGAGAAATTCCTTTCACCTGGGATCTAGAGAGACTTCTTCAGAAAATGTGGCTTTGGAGACGGCCAAAGACATGGGTGGAATTTTGGCAGAACAGGATGTAAGGAATTTAAAAACTTATTCTATAATTCATATAAAAATTCAAAGGATCCCAAAAATCCAAAACAACTTTGAACAAGAAAAACAAAGTTGGAAGACTTGCACTATCTGATTTTCAAACTTTTTTTATAAAGCTACAGTAATCAGAAATTAGGGTGTTGGTGTAAAACAGGAAAATAGAATAATGGAACACAATAGAATGTTCAGAACTAAACCAAGACTTATACAGACAATTGATTCTCAAAAAGGATGCTGTGGAGAAAGGATCTTTTCAGCATGTAGTGCTGGAACAATTAGATCGTGATACGCAAAAAAAAAAAAATGAACTTTGATCCACACCTCACAAAATATACAAAATTTACCTCAAAATGGATCATAGATCTTAATAGGAAATCTAAAACTATAAAACAGCTAGGAGAACAAGCATAGGCTTAAGGTTTATGGCCTTGGGTTTGGCAAATTTTTCTTTGCTATGACACCAAAAGTATCATCTATTTTAAAAAGAAACTGATAGAGTGAACTTTATGAACATGAAGACTCTTCAATGCTCTTCTAAACACTGCTAAGCAAATGAAAAGACAAGCCATAGACAGAAGCTATTTGCAGATCATATATCTGATAAAGGTCTCTCTTTGTATCTGATCCAGAATAAAGAGGTCTCAAAATTCAATAATAATTCAAACACCTGAATGAATGAGGCCAGAAAACACACTTCAGTAAAGATATCCAGATGGATAATAAGCATATGAAAAGATGCTGATTAAAGGTGTCATTAGTCATTAGAGAAATGCTTTTAAAAACCACAGTGAGATACTAGTTCACATACATACTAGAATGAATACAGTTAGAAAGACTGACCTTACCATGACACGAGACAATCACACCTTCCGGGGTGAAAGGGAACGAAGACAAGGGAAGGACACAGTAGTGGGACCCCTAGGTCGCCTGCCAGGCTTGTTCTCCCTCCACGGCAACCATGGGGGCCTGGGGGGTGTTGGGCTTCAGCTACGGTGATTAGGATGAAGGGACTCAATATAAAGGACCCTCCAACTCCTCACTAGGTTCCAAACGCAGCCCCTCTAAGTCCACCCTCTGAGTTTCTGGAACTCTGCTGGAAGAATACATGAGCAGGCCAGAACCAGAGCCCAAGCCAAACATGACAGGGGTCTCGTGGGGCTGTAACCCCATGCTCAGTGGTCGGGGACTCCTTGCAAATCTGCAGAAATCCCTGTTCCACCTCATTCCTGGGAGAAACCCCAGATCTCCTCCTGCTCTGTCTGTTCTTCTCTTGAGGCTATTGTCCTGGAGGGATGCTGAGTCATTGAACCTGGTCCTCCAAACGTACATAAGCAGCCTGTTCAATAAAACAAATTATGCACTTTTTCACATTTGCCAGTTTTTTGATTCCAGAAAGGCTGTGGGACTCATTCTCACAGTCTCCTGTGCCCCCACCACATGGTGGCCCTCTGCTCATGTAAACACGATTTCCCACAACTGCACCCTGCCTCCCAGCTTGTCAGAGGGGAGTGTCCCACAAAGACACAGGTGTTTGTGAGGATCCTGTCCCCCAGCAGAAAACCTGCTCCTGGAGCCACGGTCAGGGATCTGGCCTCCTAAGCCGCTCAGCTCTAATTCAAAGCCTAAAGTGGGGGCCCCGAACATTGCTGAATGACTTTCTGAATCACCTGGACTGGAGGGGACTGATTTTCTTTCCAGGAATGGAGGTAGCGCAGCCTCCATTTTCAGGGCTGACCTTGACGATGGATCTAGTTCCCCCGACTGCACCGCAGGAAGGAGTGGTCCTTCCATCCCACAGGTTGGAGACCCAACCCAAGGGAGTACTGAAGCAGTGCATTGCTGCCAGGTCCAGCATCCCTGCAGAGTGGCCTCTGCCCTTGAATGACCCCCTTCCCAGGGCCTTTCTTGCCCGGACACCACCACACCCCAGGCTGTGCCAGAGCTCTGGGGCTCTGCGTGTCCAGGGCACACAGGTGGCACCTGAGCCAGGTGTCCCCTGGGCCTCAAGGGAGAGAGGTCTGCTTCTGCATCAGGGGAAGGTGACCCCACAAGGCTGGCAGGACACTCTCAATATGGACCTCCAGGAGCCCTGGGAGCAGTTTCCCTGCAGGTGTTAAGAGCCATCATCGGGAGGGCAGGCCCCTCTTTGTGCAGACCATCCAGCAGTGCTGGGCCCACGTGCTGACCTCAGAAATCTACATGCCCCCACGATTCCCCAGGCAACCTCACAACTTCGTCACTTGGTGACCTGGGTACCATGAGCTCCTTGGCCATCCCATGAGGGTGGTCCTTGCAGGCATGGTCTCCAGGTTCTCCTGTTGAGAAATCCCCCTGGGTTTCTGTGGTCACAGAGCAGACACCAGAAGATTCTAGTCCTGCAGTGACCCCCACAGCAGTCAGCTCCCCTGTGCATGTCCAGGGACAAATGACAGCAATTTATTGCCAGGAACCGTGATTCCATACTAAGTTCAGGATCCTGGTAACTCACTCTGCACCCCAAAAAGCTTCCATGAGAAATGTGTGTATTGGGATGTCTGTGCCCCTAGAAGAGCTGTTCCTGAGGGTTCCTGGGACCCTCCAGCCCCTCTCAAGGTTCTCAGATCCTGGGTCTAAATTTCTATCTGCCTCTTTTGGTGTACGGCCACCTGTGTCTCGTGGTCACGGGTCACTTTATTGCATGACTTGGCATGTTCTTAGTGCTCGTCCTCCACCCCTGCACTAGACTCCCAAGATGTTCCCACTGACCCTTGGCTCCCTGGGTGGCTCAGGGGGCCCTAAGTCTGCACCCTTCACTCTCCTCCTCTACCCCCACCTCTGGGGCCACCCCTAGGTGGACTTGGAGGTGTTTGTAAATGAGTCTTACACAAGGACATATCTGGACAAAGCAGGACCCCACCCCCGGAAAACTCACCTGCTCCCTTCTCAGAAGAGGACCCCACAGCCCCACATTGCCTCCCAGGGGTCTGCTCAGGACACAGTCCCCCAGTTCTGGGCAAGGTGTCTCCCTGGAATCCTTGCTTCCAGGAAGAGTCTCTCTGTCCTTCTTCAGAGTTTAGAGGTGTTCCCATGTCCCTGACCACCAAGATGCCCAGCACAGTCCCTTCAGTGACCTGGAGAGACAAGGAACTTATGTGGCCACAGGTCTCACAGGACACACCTGCTGGGACCCCAGGCTAAAGGGCTGTCCTTCTGCCTTCTCAGGTGTGGCTCCCGTGGTATCTTTTTGCAGGGGGCCCAAACGGGGAGTGTGGCCCAAAGCAGTTCATGGGGCTCTCTGGGCAGGGAAGACTTGGGCCAGGTGGCCTTGCCTGGTTTCCCTGCTGGGCCACTCTGAAAACCCCCGCTCCTCTGGCTGTGGCTGGAGGCCCCTCAAACCTCAGGGCGGGGCTCTTTCTCTCAGCCTCCACTGACTCCAAAGCCACGCTGGTGCTGGCGAGGGGAAAGAGCTTTCTTGCCTTCTTTTGGCCAAGTTGCCACAGGTGGATGCTGCGGGGAGCTGGAGAGAGAGGTAGCACTTGCTCAGATGTGAGTGGTTAAGCAATTTGACACCCTGTCAACTAGCCTTAAACATTGGAATGAGGTCTTTCCCGGTAAAGCTGGAAGTTACTTTCAGTAACTTGTCTAAAGATTTCTTTTTTTTTTTCCACTTAAAGACTCATAAAACCTCTCCCAGGTCATTCCTGGTATGGACCATTATCCAGGGATCAATCAGGAAATGCAGGAGGAGAGGGGTGGGGGTGGGGGAGAGGGGAGGTTAGATCAGAGCCCACGGAGAGGAGATGCCCCTCCCAGGAGCCTCACACTGGGCAGTGGCTTCTGGCATCCAGCTCTCCTGTTCTCAGGCCCATTCCATCTGCGGGGATTTCCAAAAACATAATGGTGGAAGGGCCATGGAGGACACCTAGAACTTCCAGAATAGACAGGGGGAGCAGAGTTACCATGCTGGCCCTGGGTTTGGAGACAGACCTGCAGTGGAGACCACAGGCTTCTGAGAAGCCAGTTTCGAAATAAAGGCAGTATGCACTGGAATACCCGGCTCGAGAGAGTGCTTCATCATAGACATGTAATTTACATAGTTCTCACCACTAAATTCTGTGTTCCCAACACGCTACATGAATGACGGCTTCAACACACATTCATTTCTGAGATGTGAAAAAGTGTAGAGCCGCTCTTTCATCCTGCATAATGGGCATGGCTACACTTAAGAACACTTACCAAGATTTCTCAGCAAGAGCCAATTTCGAAATAAAGGCAGTTTGTGCAGGAAAACCCTGTTGGAGTGAGGGCTTCCCCATACACATGTAAGTTATAGAGTTCCCCTCACCATGAAACGCTGTTCCCAACATGCTACATGCATGAAGGCTTCGACACACATTCAGTTCTAAGCTGTTAGCATGTGGAGAGCCGCTCTTTCATTCAGCACAAAAGGCATGGTTACACCCAGGAAGATTTACCCAGATTTCTCAGCTGCTTCCTTCAGCCAGATTCAAAATAAAGGCAGTTTGTGCTGGGAAAGCCTGTTGGAGCGTGTTCAGAGCTGTTTCGGGCTCTGTCCCAGCTGGAGGGTGCAAAGCCCAACCTCCAGAAAGAGGGACCAGGACCCCACCCGCCAGGTGGTGTTGCCTTTGTAGGGGAACAGTGATCTTTGGGTAAGATATATTGCGGCTCTCTCTAAAAACTGCTTTGACTTAAGTTTGCATCCTAGTCACCAGTTCCAGGACAACAGAAAAGGCATACCCTACATCCCTTTGCACTCAACTCTTCCCAAAAGAGCAAATATTTGTCCATGAAAATACCAGCTGCTCTTCTAAGGCCCACTAAATACCCAGCAGTGTGGGCGGTGCACTCTTGATCAGGGACAGGAGGAGAGGGAACAGCGGTCCTCCTGCAGGCTTGGCCTGGTGTGGCAGCTGCGCTGTGGGTGCGTGGTGGGGAGGGAATGCAGGGAATCCTGTTTGAGGGGCCTCTGTGCACGCCTGCATTATAGTCTGAGGTTTCATACAAAGGCTCCAGGCATCCTAACTGGTTAGATACAGCCCCCACCCTTGGGCTGGAACCACCAGGAGATAAGTACCTGTAACAGGGACGGTGCCTGGTGTGGGGAGAGGTCATGGGACACTCCGGGGGCAGGGGCGGTGGTGATGGGGAAGGCAGGGGATGCAGTGAAGGGTGGAGGGAGCAGGGTCCTTTGCTTGGGGGTGCGAGTTCTTTGGGAGACCACAGGGAATGGCACACATCATCCCCACCCTATACCCCAAATTCCTAGCCCCGCCAACACAGGGGCTGCTCTGCACCCTGTCAACGTGGCTCTCCTGTAAGACCGCACCCAACCAGGCATCTGGCACCCTGCCCTACCTCCCCTCTTGGGACAGATCCCGTCTTCTTGGAAACTGCCTAGCAGCGCGTATTCAAGGCCGGCAGCCGGCCTGGCGGATCTGCACTTCAGGTGCCCTACCTGGCCAGACGTGCCTGCCTGGGCTCAGTCCTCTATCTTGCCCACAGGTAGCCTGGGTCCACTTCCGGTGCAAGCGGAGGCCGCGGAGCCCAGGCTGAGCCCCGCACACAGACAGGTGAGGGTGCCCCTGACCCGCTGCCCCGCCGCCGCGCCCACTGTTGGCAGCATTGCCCCAGCCTCCGGCCGGTGCCACCTGCAGCTGAGGACCTCCGCGCAACCCCGCCCGCCCCGGCCCCGCCCAGCTGCCCCATAAGCCTCCCCCCACCCCCGTCCTGGCCGCGCCCTTGCTCCCATTGGCTCTGCCCTTGCACGTCTAGCCTCGGGAGGACGCAGACGCAAGCGCTAGGGGAGGGCCCCGCGGCGTTGCCATGGATAAAGACGCCGCGCTCCTCGCGGGCTGGCGTGCGCTTCTGGGGCAGGCAGCGGGCTCCGGAAGTGTGCAGCTGCCCGGGGCCATGGCGGTGTTTGCTGCTGGGGATGGCGGCTTGCTTGGCCGGGCCACTAGTTCTGGCCGCGTCAGTCGGCGGCCGACATCCTTTCTGGGGCGGCGTCTCACAGACGGTAAACGTACGGCAGCGCCGTTGGCGGGGCCAGTGGACATGGACCGGGGTGGGATCCGGGTTGGTGTGGCGGCCGGGGAGGGCTGAGGTCATGATGGCAGACCTTCGTGGTGAAACAATAAAATGAATAGCCATTTTCACAAGACCTCTGAGTAAATCTACTAGGGAACTTGATCCTGGACTGAGGAAGAGGACTGGGGAGGAGGGGGCATTCAGGGGCACAGAAAACCATGGGCCACCTGTCCCACGATGGACTTTAGACTCACCCTCACCCTTCAGGAACTACTAAATACACACAGACAGAGTGCTATGGACAAGATTTTTTTTTTTAAACAAATCCCTGAATCCCTAGCAGGTCTTGTTTCTACCCATACACAAATGGCTTATGTGCATAATGTTTCACAAAAGCCTTAAAATATTATCACCCCAACTTGACACATCAAGAAACTGAGGTAGAGAAGTTTATCACATTCTACAAATTAGAGAGAGGCCACGTCAGACACCGTATTTAAATCCAAGCCCCTGCTCCAGTGCTCACACTAGAAAGTGTGACATACTGCCCCTTTCCTGCCCTCTCCCTGCAATCAATCTCTGAAGAGTCTTTTCTGTGTCACCTGGAATCACAATCACATTCATTTTCCACAAAGAGCTATGTCACTCCTTGGAGGACTTTTCAAAATCTAAAGGGTTGGTTTGAGAGGAGAGATTTGCATTTTCTGTTTCTCAAAGGAAACATGGCTTTAAAAGAAACTGAAAAGTAGTTATCTAGTCTAAGCCCTCATTGTGCAGAGAAAAAACCGGAGGCTCAGAAGAGATGAGGAAAGGGCCTTATTAACAAATATTGCCTCAGTGCAGCACCAAGCCAGACCTGGCACTTCTAGGGGAGGATCTGGAAGGCCCAGGAGAATGAGTGTTAGAAAACAGAAAGAGAAGAAGCATACAAGGCCCCGTCTCTTCACCACCATAACATGAATTTCCACCAAATTACCCAGAATGGGTGCAGCCAATATTAAGTTTGTCAAAAGAGGTTATAGAATTCTCAACCATAGTGGAAATTCCAACATTTACTGTGCTTTTTTCCCAGTTCAAGCATCAATTCAGTGGGCACTCTGTACCAGGGACTACACGAGGCCTGGGGTTCTCCCAAATACAGATCTCTATTACCACGTGTGCAAACCACATTAAGGCCACCAGAAGAAAAGCGCCCACAGATAAGATGGAATTACTGAAACTGAAAGCAGCAAAAGAGCATATATTACTAGGAAAAACGGTGCTCCTAGTAATGGACACATGGACATAGAATGCAAACTGTGTTTAGCAGGCAGGAAAGGGGGGATTAACAGATACAAATTAGTAAATATAAAATAAATGACAAGGACCTGCTATATAACACAGGGAACTATATTCAATTTCTTGTAGTGATTTATACTAAAAACAATCTAAAACATATATATATACATATGCATATGTTTATAACTGAATCTCTGCTGCACACTTGAAAATAACATTGTAAATTGACTACACTTAAATAAAAAATAATTTTAAAAAATAAGTAAAAATAAATGCAACGCCATTAAGAAAAAATAAAAGAACTCTCTAATCCCCTTAACTGTAGGTGGTCGAGAAATCTAGCTGCAAACACCAAGTCCACTGGATCACTCCAGCACTGGCTGTCATTCTTTCTGACCATCAGAGAGTCACTTGCTTCACTGAGGTTACTTTTCTCTTCTGTGAAAGGCTACAGTTGCAACTAACGATGTATAGAATCTCATCATTCACAAGCCCAAAAAGTAGTGAGAACTTCACATGGGCCAGGCTCTGGTCAGATGAAAAGATAGGGTCCCAGATATATTCATGGGTAGAAGAAGTTTATGCCATAAAGTTATAAATTCTTCCTGTTTTGATAGACAGATTCATTTCAATTCTGGTTAGAATTCCTACCAGATTTTTCTTGGAATATAACAAGTTAATTTATGGTCAGGAATAGCCAAGAAATTTCTTTAGAACCACCACTTGGGAGGGGTGGATAGGTCATTCATTTCCACTGCTCTTTCTGAAATGATGAAAACGTTCTGGAATAATAATGCATGCACCACTGTGAATATGCAAAAAGCTGCTGAATTGTACCATTTAAATGGATGGAATTCATGGTGTGTGAACTATATCACAATAAAACTGTCCTATGAAAATTATTTCTTGACAATTATTTTTCAGTTTATACACTAGTCTGTCCCACAATTTAAGAAAAACAAAAAACCTAAACAAGCCAAACTATGCCAGGAGCACTTTAGGGCTGCAATATGCCTGGGTCTCCAAGGCCTCTGGTGGTGCTGTTCCTGTTAACACACAATAGCTGGGCTGGGCTAGTTAGGGACTGTAACTATCTTTTGAAAATCGAGGATCACTCCTTTCACCCTGGGAGAGGGAAGGAAGGAGGATGTCACAGCCTCATGCCTTCAGCACATTTTTAACAGAACCAAGCCCTGCTTTCACCACTGCAATCCCTCTCACTATAAAAACACGTGACATCAACAAGCACCGCCATCATAACACCTGAAAGTGTTCAAGGTACTTACCTGAGGCAGAAACATGGAGGGGGGAGACAGAACCTCGCTTAGCAGTGACGCTCCCTTTTCCCGACTCCACCAGGAGAAGCTGGGCGTTAGAGCCGGAGGCTTTCAGCCCAGGTAGCAGCGCCCACGCCACAGAGCTGGTCCTCAGGGAGCGGGAAAGGGAGAGCAGGGCAGCCCCGGGGTCGCGGGGCAGGGAAAGCGGGGAGGGGGACGCGGGCTGCAGCCTCGCTCGGAGGACAGCCCCAGCCCCAGTCCCAGGCGCCCGCCCCCGTCCGGGTCCGCAGACCCCGCCCGCCCGGGACACAGCCCGCCCAGGGGCGGGGACGGGCCGCCGGACGAGAAGAGGAAGCCCGGGAGGAGAGGACTAGCGGGAGGGAGAGGGGAAGGGGACGCCAGCCGCGGACTGAGGGGAGCCCGGCTGGGTGAGAGATGGCAGGTGCACACCAGGCCCTGGACACTGTGGCCGGGACGCCGGGGCAGGTGGCGCTGGCAGAGGGGTCTGGCCTGAGCAATTCATCTGAACACGGGCTGACTAGCGCCCTTGGGGTCTGTGACAGGCGGACCGCCCTCCCGCAGCCGCCTGACCCCATTCCCAGGAGCCCCCCACCTTGCACTTCCACAGTCAGAGGCCCCGGCCCCAGGCAGGAACCAAAGGCCTACCGGGCGACGTAGTTGAGAAGCCTTTGGGCCCGATCCCCGGCTCGGATATGGATCTCCCAACCAGCGGACCACTTGGCACTGACTGCGCATGCGCAGGAGGGCCAGCGATCCTCTCTGGGTTCTGTGAGAGAAGGTGGGACAGCGAGGGAGGGAGAAGATGGGAGCGGGTGGAGAGGACGGGAAAATTGGAGGGATACAGATGGACAGGATGAGCAGAGAGAAGGAAGGGATCTGGAGAAGGGAGGGTCTTAGAGGAGTTGGAGAAAAAAAGCTTTACCTCTGGGGCACCCCTAGGCGGCAGACCTGCCTCTGTACCCTTCTGTTACCCTTCAAGCCCCGCAGCTCAATTTTACCACCGTGATCCAACCCTCCGTCCGATGCTTCTGCAGAAACCCTAGGGAGATCACACCCGTTGCCCCCACGCGGAGCTGGGTTTTCTGTTGCTCTGAGAACCAAGCACCCGCAGGTGTTGTCGCTCAGAACTACCTTGGGAAGAGCACATATTCCCCTTTTACACGCTGGGAAACAGGCAGGCAGGATCTCTGCCTTAGCTCCACTGTCCCAGGTGTTGGGCTGGCGGGGAGCGGGATGGTACAAGATCAGAGCCCCAGACAGAGCAGACTGCCTGAGTGTTGGTGCATAGTCCCCATCCCTCCTGGGTAAACCATACCCCACCCTAGTGGAAACATCAAGGGCTCACAGTAGTTCCCTGGGTGTGGGAGAGCTGTCCTCATGTGAAGGAAAAGTCCAGCTGGGCTAACAAGCTAAGTCACAAATCTAAGTGTGATAAGTGTCAGTTTACTGATCTAAATTATGCTGGGCTATCTCGTAAATCTGAAGTTTAGTGTCAGTTTATTGGCCTAACAACCTAACTCGTAATTCCAAGCTCAACAAGTGTCAGTAATGTGATCTGTTACAAATTGATAAGCTCCAGTGTACTTATTCCTTGCTTTTTGTTCTTTGAGCCTTATTGGCTAAGCCCCCCTTACTTGTAACTAAGCCTTTAAAACCTCATGTGCACGTCTTGGAGGTACTCAAAACTTCGGAGCCGAAGCCCCTCTGAGCCCACTGGCATAATAATTCTGAGTACTCCAACACTCCGATTGGTGCTTTTGTCTTGGCTGGCCTGTTTCCATAACACTCAGCTCCAGTGCCCAGCTTTCTAGGTAGATAGGAGTGTTACCAAGTCGAAATTAATTCTCCTCAGTGCAGGACAGGCCAATAAGTTGGGAGACCAGATGTTGGGGCATGGAATAGCAAGTTTCTGTAGACCTAGATGGCAAACTAATGTCCTGGAAAACCATCTCCCCAAGTCACAATTCAGGCTCCTTTCCTATGTGCTTGGTTAGTGCAAACTTCTTAGTGTAGGAATTCCTTCTTGTTAGAATCCTTTCTTCTTGCAGCTATCTGCGTGGGTCAGATCCCTGTAAACCTCCAACAAAAGAAACGTTATTTTCTATTCTGCAATTTGCTATCTTTTAATGAATGAAAAAGTGTTAAATATCCTTAAAGGTCAGAGCCTTCAGAATAGGGTCTCCTGTTTATTTCAGGCTCTAGGCAACATTGTTTTACAAGCAAGATGAAGCCTAGGTGACAGAGCATAGGGTTAAATTCAAAGGAACAAATCTAATATGGAGTCAGATTTGTTCTGTTATATTACCCGGCCAGATGCCACTTGAGGATTTAAACCCCTTTAAGTTAAAAATAACTAAAATTTTAAAGGAATTTACATACATAGGTGGGAATGTGCAAAGCATATCTGGAAAAGCACCCAAAGGATAGTAAACAGAGGCATCTCCAGAGAGGGCTGAAAGAACAGAGGATGAGGGAAAACATCTTTCACTTGTGTATTTTTGTTCTCTGAGTTTTTTTTAAACCATTTCCTTGTATTTCTTTTTCAGATAAAACAAATGTGTAATGGAGCAAAGGAGTAATTAGCTTAGCAAATACAGCAGCCATGGAATCACTAGTCATCACTTTTGATTTAAGCCAGAAAGCATTTTTTGACTCTCTCCAATGTGCTCTGTCCTGTTTTAAGACTTCTATTAATATTATTATTATTATTATTATTATTATTATTATTATTATTATTATTATTACTATTACTACAACTACTACTAATATTACTATTACTATTATTACTATTATTTTATGAAATAATAACACGGTTTACCTCACCCCTGCCCATGGCTGGTGGAAAACCAACCGAGTTTTTCTTGAGTTGTTTTCCAAGGAGTAGAGATGAGTTTATAAACAGAACACATCTTCAGGGTAATACAGGCAGAGTGCTTTTCCAGCAGGCCAGAGAGCTATGAAGTGTTTTCAACAGAGGCGCCCAGAAGCTGAGAGAGAAAGCCTCCAGGACACTACAAAAAGCTGCCCAAACTGCCGTCTCCATGGTACTACTGAAATAGGAAAGAACAAATCTGACTTCATATTTGATCTGTTTCTTTGAATTTAACAAAGCCAAGTTAATATCCTCCGGTCTTTTCATGGGTTATGATGTCACAGAGGAAACGGACAGGTCAACAAGGAATCACTCTGCCGTGATCCCGGAGCCGGGGAAAGGGATGGGCTGCAAGATGTATGAAGCAGCCGCAACTGTGCCCGTGCTTCTAGGCAGGTATCCAAAATCGCCTCGACAAGGTGTCAAACATTTGTGCCCATGCCCTCATCAACAGACATGTATTAAAGACAAATGGAAACATATAAAAGGCCAATACCCTTGCTGGGTACACCGTCCAAAGAACAAAGTCTCAGTTTGACAACTGGCCATCTCGGTTCCATGGGATTCATTCTTGGAGAACCTTAAAAACCACTCTTCTGTCCTCAAGAATTGCTGCATATTTGTCCTATCTTTGGCTCAGGGATGGAGCACGTTCAAGTGAACTTTAATGTCTGCACAGATTTGACTGTCTTTTTCCAGGTTCACTTGTCCATTCCAAAGAGGCTTGAGCTATGTCCATATTCCGTAAGATCTATTCCCTCCAGTGACAGCTCATTGAGCCTGCAATTAAAAGCCAAGTGAACAAGACTGTCCTCAGCTAAAAAGTTCACCCACCCTTCACTGTTTTCTTAATCTCCTCTCCTGGCTAATTGCAACAGACTAACACCTCCCTCCACCAAGATACCCAACTATGTCATTTTTCTCCCCAAAGAGAAAATAAGGTCCATAAAAGAGGAGACAACTCCATAGTCACCTCTGAATTCTTAGCATATAGTAATGTCAATAAATACAACTCAGATTATTGTTAGTTTCCTTTAAAACCTTTCTGGTTATTTCAATGAGACCTTGGAAGGGAGGTGTTTGCTGTCCAGTATCTTGATCCACAAGACTCTGGAGGCCTTTTTCGGAATAGCTGTTCACTGATTCATTCAAAACACAACTTATCAATCAAGGAGTAGCTGTGGTTTTCTGCCAGGAGTTTGTGGTCACTCTCATGCCAGAACAGCTTTAAACTATATCCTTAATTTGGATTTGTTATTTTTCCCCTCTTCCACCAAAATTGACTTTTCTTACTTTCTTGTCTTGAGGAAATTTTTTTTCCTATTTCACCCTTTAGTAAAGCAAGATTCTCAGGATGGGCTTGGCCCATTTTATGATCACCCATCCAACTCCTAGTGTGAGAGGTCTGGGGCTCACCTGCTTCCCTCCTGTCAAGGCAACTGAAAATCAGTTCAGGAGCCAACCAGCACACCACGGCTTCTAACGCTCACGTATCTCTCAGAAACCCTGCTTTCTCGTTTGTCTTGGCTTCTGAGAATTTTCCCTCACTTTCTTGACAATGAGTTGTGCAGCTTGAAAGATGAGGAAGGAAGGTTTTATTTCTCAATCAGCGTTTTAAGGAACTTGTGTAATGAAGGTTTTCAGGAGTTTCTAGAACCCTCCATTGCCGAGACAGAAAACACACTAGACATTTTCTAAATTTAGTTCTCATGTGCATTTTTTCTTTGCTTTTTTTTTTTAACTGCTAACAGACATTTTTTAATTAAAAAAAAAATAAGGCCCCAAAAAGAATAGAACACTGAAGGGGCAAACAAATTAACGGGCAAAGACAGAAAAATGATAACTACTCTACAAAGTTAATATAATACATACACTATGTATCAGATCAGCAATTCTCAGTAACAGCTAATTGAAACATGACCATGAGGTAAAATTTCTCTCCTGTCAGGACATGGCCAACAGAAAATACAATTAAACCAACAAACTAATATCCTAAGTCTGGCGAGGTACAGAAGGCTACAAGCTAAATGTGTCTTATTCTAGAAAAGAGGGAGTCTCACCAGCTCTTTTCTGTGGAGCCTGAGCCCACGGGAGGACGGTGAAGTGAGCTCTGTAAGTACACAATTAGCAAAGTGAGTGATGAATAAATAGACGTGAGCTTTGATGACAGGGATAATACTACTATTCGTTTGTCCTTTAAAGTATGACTTCACGTTCAGTGATCAATACTTCAGCGTCCTTAGGAGTTGAGATTTTAGGAAAATGCACAACCTGGGCCCAGATCTCCTCTTTAAGCTCGTGACACTGCAGTTAGTTGTCTCAAAGGCAGCTCCAACTCCACATGCAAAGAGTTGACTTCACGGTTTTCCTCCCATAGCCGTCCTTACCAGGGCCCCTGGTCGGGGGGTAAGGTCTCCCTGCGTCTCCCAACTCAGGCCCATCACTCACAGATGTGAATGGACCCCTCCTTCAGGGACCAGATATCCTCAGACTCCGAGTCCCACTACCCTCAACTGACCTACCAGATACTCACTGGCACTCACTCAGCACTGACTCTCTGCTGGAGACCACACTGCACACTGCACAGTGTATCTCACTGGATCTCCACAATAGTCCTGGGAATTGGGTACATCACTGCTTCAATTGATTAGATAAATTGTTTCACTTCCTTGCGTGCGTCATTCAAACTGACACGGCTACTAAGCCACAAGCCTGGGCCTGAAAACCACTTGAAAATTGGACACTGCTACACCTCGCAGCCACCCTACTCTGACTCATCACATCATCTCCTGCCAAGCCTTCTAAATGTTTCCAAACATTCTAGAAGACAAATATGAACTATGAGAGCACCCCACTCTCCTACTTAAAATCTGTCAATGATGGTTCACTCCCCTTAGGAGAAAGCCCAACCAGGCCTGAGCACAGCCTAAGGCCCCAGCATCCGCTTTCCCTGCACGGCCGCGCCGCCTCACCCACCACGCAGCTCTACACGTGCCGTGTCTAGGACAGGGATGCTGACTCCGCACAACCCAGGGCTTGTCTCACTCGAACAATGATCACCTTCTTCAGTGTTCATCTTCTTCATTGCTGACTCTCACAAAAATGTTTTCTCATGATGAATCAATATCTTTTTCCTTACAACTGCCCATCATTAATAATGAGCTCCTCCCAAAAGAGAGAAGACCTAATTCTCAGTCTCCTTATCTGTAAAGTGAGAATAACAAGGAAATATGTGAGGTTTCAAGAGAAATAATATTCATGTGAGGCTGAGGGACAATTCCATCATACAGTAAGCATTCAATATGTGCTTACTTAATATTAATAAGAATATATTGCATTCTAGCAACCTTCAATCAATGTTTTATGACTTTGTCCAACAGACTACTGACAAACTGTTGGACGAACCACTTTGAGCAGATCAGCACAAGCATACTGGGAGAGGTAAGTGCTGACTCCAGTTACAGCTGCAGCCACCCAGCACTACGGGGCGGGGGCAGTTTGCTCAAACTCTTACATGTTGCTTGAGCATTTAGTTCTCATTATAGAATAAAGACAGTTGTTCTTTAGTCAAAGCTCCTGAAACATAAATCTTCAAAGATTGATGCAAATTAGGTTTCAAGTACAACACTCTCACTAGAATTTATTTGAAAATTATAGTCTTAGCTACTCCGCACATCAAAAGGGCATAATCTTAATGTATCTGACTAAATACACTGAAAGGGTTGTTTAAAAGTAATTAAGAAGAAGCCATTCAGAATAAGCTCTCAGTATCATCTGCACAAAGACCCACCCAAGGGTCTCATTTCTCACTTCCACATAGGTGTTTTCAAGTAGCTTACCTTGGGTCTTGGTTTCTTATAACACGGGGCGGGGAATAGTTGTGGATAGATTTATGTAGCAAATATATACCAAGGGTATTTGTTGTGAAGGAATTCTACAAATAAGAAGATTGATACATAGTCCCACCCATAAGAAATTCAGCCTTTCCATTTACAACAGCATTAAAAATAAAGTGAGAGATACATTTAACAAAAATTTACAAGATTTGTACATTGAACTTTTTGAAGTATCACCAGAATAAATTTTAAAAGATCTACATATATGGAAGACATCCCATTTTCATGGAATGATTGACAATATTATTAAAAATGTTAAGAATCCTCAAAGTGAACTATATATTCAGTGGAATCCCTATCAAAATTCCAGCTGACTTCTATGCAAAATTGAAAAACTGATCCCAAAATTCACATGGACGTGCAAGGGGCCCAGGACAGCAAAAACAACCTTGAAAAAGAAGAGTAAAGTTGGAGGACTCACTTTAAAGTGTACTAAAATGCTATAGTACTAAGTCAGTATGATACTGGCATAAGTTTGGATAAATAAGTCTAAGAGACACAATAAAAACCCACGGGGAAAAACTTACATTTACAGACACTTTTCCACTAGGGGGCCAAAAACACTCCATTGAAAGAATAGTCTATTCAACTAATGGTTCAGGGACAGCTGGGTATCTGCAGGCAAAAGAATCAATCTGGAATCTGAACACCCATATTTTATATAACAAATAAAATTAATTGAAAATAGATCACAGACAGAAATGTAAAAATTAAACCTATAAACTTTCTAAAAGAAGACACAGTATAAATCTTTGTGGGCCTAGGATAGGCTTTGGTTTCCTAGATACAAAACCAAGAGCACAAGTGATAGAAGGAAAAAGCAGATAAACTGGACTTCATCAAAACTAAAACCTTTTTCTTACAAAGGACATCATCAAGAAAGTGAAATGACAGGGGAAAAGGGTATCTCAAGTCAGAGAGTGCGTGCTTTGCAAAAAAATAAAATAAATCTTTACATCAAACTACCTCCCTTGTAAAGAAATTGTTTTAATGTTTAAAAAAATATAGTTAAAGGACAATGTGCAGAATAGAAGAAAAATTTTGCAAAGCATGTATCTAATAAGAGAGTAGTATCCAGGATATATAACGAATGCTTACAACTGAACAATACAAAAAAATACACCCAATTTTTAAATTTACCACGAATTTAAATAGATATACAAATGGCCAATAATCATATGAAAAGATGCTCAACATCACTAGGGAAGTCAAAAACAAAATGAGATCTCATTTTACACCCACTAGGATGGTTATAACCAAAACATGGACAATAACAAATGTCGTTCAGGAGGCAGAGAAACCTCATATGCGGCCAGGGGAAAGGAACAATGTTGCAGCTTCTTTGGAGAAGTCTGGTATTTCCTCAAAAGCTTAGAGTTATATGTCTCAGCAATTCCACTCCTACATATAGAGTCATCTCTCAATATCCTTGGGGGGTTGGTTTCAGGAACCCCACACCCTGGATACCATAATCCAAGGATGTTCGAGTCCCTTTACAATCAACCATCTGGATTCATGTAGTGGAAACTACAGATATGGCGGGGCAAATGTACAGCCAACAGAATGAAAACATATTCTCATAAAAAATTTCACATCAATATTCATAGCAGTATCATTCAGAGTAGCCAAAAGTTACTAACAATATCCATCCATCAATGAACGGATAAACACATTTACCAAGAATAGGCCCACAAACTTTTGGTCATTGAAACTTTGACAAAGGAGGTGAGAACATACAATGGAGTAAAGACAGCCTCTTCAGCAAATGGTGTAGGGAAAACTTAACAGCTGCATGTAAATCATTGAAGTTAGACTACTCCCTCACAGAATATACAAAAATGAATACAAAATGTGTTAAAGACTTAAACATGTAGACAAGACACTATAAACCTCTTAGAAGCAACCATAGGCAAAACATCTGACATACATCTCAGCAATGTTTTCCTAGAGCAGTCTACTCAAGCAATAGAAAAACAACCAAAAATATACAAGAGGGATCTAATTAAACTTACAAGCTTTTGCACAGCTATGGAAACAGTAAGCAAAACAAAAAGACAACCAACCTATGGAATGGGAGAAAATATTTACAATAAATGAAACTGCTAGGGGCTTAATTCCCAGAATATGTAAACAGCTTTTACACTTAATAAGAAAGAAAAACAAACAATTCAATTCAAAAATTGGCAGAAGTCCTAAAGAAACATTTCTCCAATGAAGACGTACAAATGGCCAGTAGCCACATCAAAAAATATTCAATATCATTATCAGAGGAATGCAAATCAAAACTGCAATCAAATATCACCTCTCACCAGTCAGAATAGCCATCATTCAGAAGTTCACTGACAATAAATACTGGAAAGTCTGCGGAGAATTGGGAACACACCTACACTGTGGTGGGGATACAGTTTGGTGGAGCCATTGTGGAAAAGTGTATAGATGTTCCTCTAAAGACATAAAATTGACCTCCCAGATGACCCAGCAATCCCACTCCTGGGCATATATCCAGAAGGAACCCTAATTGAAAAAGACACCTACACCCCAATGTACACAGCAGTACTATTTACAATATCAAGACATGGAAGGAACCGAAATGTCCACTGAGAGATGACTGGATAAAGAGGTTGTAGCATATTTGTCCAATAGACTACTATTCAGCCATAAAATAATAATAAAATAATGACATTGGCAGCAACATCAATGGACCTGGAGAATGTCATTCTAAGTGAAGTAAGCCAGAAAGAGAAAGGAAAATACCACATGAGATTGCTCACATGTGGACTCTAAAAAAAAAAAAATAGAAAGAAACAAAAAAATAAACTTATCTACAGAACAGAAACAGACACAGAGACATAGAAACCAAACTATGGTTACCAGTGGGGAGAGGGTGTGGGAAGGAATAAACTGGGAGTTCAAGATTTGCAGATACTGAGTATGTAAAGAATAAACAGCAAGTTTATACTGTATAGCACAGGAGAATATATTTAATATCTTATAGTAACTTATGTTTAAAAAGAGGATGAAAATGAATACAGGTAGGTTCCTATTTAGCTGAAGTGTTGTGCTGTACACAAGAAACTAACACAAAATTATAAACTAACAAGACTTCAATGAAAATATTCTTAAATAGACCAAAAACGAAAACAAAGGAAAAGGATATTATCAAGCAAAAAGAATAAAGTACTGATTCAGGCTACAATTATGGATGAACCTTGAAACTTTATGCTAAAATAAGCCAGACACAGAAAGCCAAATAGTGCCCTTTAAAGTGAACAGTATCTAAGCGTTTATTGTACTACTCCTGTAAATTTTCCAGAGGTTTGAAATCTATCAATATCAAAATAAAATGTATTATGCATTAAAAACTTAAAACGCTTCCTCACAGGAGGGCTTTAATTATTAAATGCAGAAACGCATATAAAGCTCTTGGAAAAACAATTTGCACGTCCACACACAGTCACTGCTGTCACTGCCACTCAGAGGGTGGTGACAGCGCTGATGAGAGCTGCCTCCACTCGCTCCCCTGCAGAAAGGAGTGAAGGCCTGAGCTCTGCCATGCAGGGTGAGCGTGAACCTGAGTCATACACAGCCACGTTCCAGACTCTGCGTTACCCAACTTTCTTATACAAACTGCAACATGTAATGTAAACACGCTAGAGGGATGTATCTTACAACACAGGGAATACAGACAATGTTTTACAGTAACTATAAATGGAGCATCTATTGTACACCTGAAACTAATATCATATTTTAAATCAGCTATATTTTTATGAAAAATTAAAAAATATTTTTAAAATGCTATCACTTTAATATTCAATTCGGTTTTTAAGTTACTACTAAACAGCTCAGAATGTATAAAAGCATTTAATTGTGCTGTTTGCTTACATATTTATTTACATTCAGCCTCTTGCTAAAAGAGAATTTAAACAATTCTGTTAAACACAGCTTAACAACCATATCAACAAAAGGCAAAACGGAGAGTGAAGAGAAAATGGAGATTCAATACTTAAATGAAACCAGGGGGAAGTAAACTCATAAAAATGGATTCCATGAAGTCAGGGCAAGTGTTAAGGCTGACTAGAAATTCAGCTGTAGGATTCTTGGCAGCGAAACCAAAAAGAAAAGATGATGGGGCGGGTGGTAGAGTGTGTGCTTAGCGTGCACGGGGTCCTGGGTTGAAGCACCAGGGCTTCCACTAACAGGTAAATACATCTAATTAACTGCCCCCCTAAAAGATCACCAAAGAAAAGAAAAAGAGAAATTTCTTTCCCAAAGAACCCTGATATTAAATTTGGATTAAATATTAAAAAAAAGAAAAAAAGAAAAATTCAAAAGATAAGTGACACTGAAGGAAAACCACAGCTGGCCTAACAAGCTAAGTCACAAATCAAAGTGTGATAAGTGTCGGTTTCCTGATCTAAGTTTTGCTGGGCTACCTGGTAAATCTGAAGTTTAGTGTCAGTTTACTGGGCTAATAAGCTAACCCGAAAATCCAAGGTCAACAGTTGTCAGTAACGTGATCTGTTCCAAATTGATAAGCTTCAGTGTACTGATTCCTTGCTTTTTGTTGTTTGAGCCTTATTGGGTATTAGCCCCATACTTGTAATTAACCCTATAAAACCTCATGTGCACGTCTTGGAGGTGCTCAGAGCTTTGGAAAAGAAACCCCTCTGAGCCCGCCAGCGTAACAAATCTCAGTACTCCAACCCTCTGTGTGATTCTTATTTCTTGGCTGGCCTTTTGTTTCCATAACAACACAAGCGATAATGCCCGTGAGATAAATCTGGGGAGGCTGCTGGTAAGTCGCCATGTCTCACGTGGGAAAATCTGAAACATCCTTCTCACCACTCAGAGTCATCATAAGCCCACACCACACCTCCTGCCGTTAAATGCAGGAGCACGGTTAGGGCCCGGCCTTTGCTGTCTTTGTGTCATCACAGTGATACAGGATGGAAGGGGGAAGAGCACAGCCATTCAAGGAAGGCCGCAGCAATTGACATCAAAATGGTGAAGGATTCAACCCCCAATAGGCCTTGAGGCTCAGGATGAAGAGATTTAACTTCTAGCAGATCTTGAGATTCAGTAAACATCCATTGTAATAGTAACCTGGTGAATAACATGCCCCAGGCACCATGGCAGTCCCAATGATAGCCACAAAAGGTCAAAGGGTGGGAAATGGCCAACTCCCTGGGAATCCTAGCCCCTTGCCCTAAGGCTGGTCCTTCTACTTATTAGCATATGAAACCACCAAGCCCAAGAAAACAAGCAACACAGCGCCACCTCGCGGTCACCACTCTCTGTCCCTCTTTGGAGAAGACAGACCTTCTGTCTGTGGGGTGTGTACCTACTTCTAATCTGTGCATGAAACCCCCACACCTCGTGACGTTTCTCTTGCATTTCAATGTATCTGTCTGAATATATAAACCTTTACTCAACACTGGCTTGCTCTTGAATTCTTTACTGCATGAAGTCAAAGAACAAAATCTGGTGGGGCACATCCCAGGGGCTCAACGAAAGCCTGGGACACAGCCCTTCTCATGCCCAACGTTTTTTATTCTTGTATCAACAGGACTGGGCTGTGAAGTGACGTCTGAGGCCCCAGCTAAGGGACAGAACCAGCTTCCAGGGTTCCAATTTGCGGGCAGCCTCTCCCCCAGCTTGGGCCTTGGGGTCTGCCCGGTTCTCTGTGTTTCTCTGTTGTGCTGACTCCCCAGCCATACAGCGTACTCCTAGGCCTGTCCCCACAAAACCCTTCTCTCCAAAATACAAGCACGTCATGTCACAATCCTCTTGTTCAACCAGGAAATGTTCAGCCCACTTTTTTCCTCCCCAATAAATTACCCAACTGTCCTCCCTCCCATCACATCACTTCTTTCTTTGTGAGAACTCTGCACTCGCCACACCCCATCATGAACACAGGTGTCTTGCTGGCTGTGACCGAGATGTTTCTTTCTCACACAGCAAGCGTCCTTTCACTTTCCCCTTGTTACCTTAAAAAAGCCTTTCCTGAGTCACCCACCCCTCTGATTATGAACTCACAATGTGCTGAAGTTGCAGTCACTATGTGCATACATCCCAGTTTTGGCTAGGTTTCCATCACAAGATCTTCATTAAGGAGCTGCATCAAGAAGTTATACAGGGTATTCTTACATCAGAGTGGAGGAACCTGCAAAAAATTTAAACGGCTTTGAAGAGAGTGTTAACCAGGGACAGAGATGTCGCGGGTCCTAGTCAAAAGTGTCATGAGGAAAAATGTTCTCCCAAGGCTCAGAGTGGCTTCTGAACACAGAATCCTCAGGGAGGAGGTGACAGGCAGTGATTAGGGTGGGTGATACAGGTTACGCTCCCCCAGCTGGGGAAGAATAGGTTTTTTTCTTGTTTTCCAAACAATTTCTTACTATCTTTTTCTCTTATTGCCACATACCATTTCCTACGAATTAAGCATATCAATGTCAGTCATTTGGGCCACTTGGGAGAAGCTACACGATGCCATTCACAGGGATGGGGCATGACAGCCACACCAGTCTAGGTTGAAAGACCAGTGGGGGTATTTGCAAGGTAATCACGGGCATGCAACAAACTCCCCAGCTTCAATGACCTCATCTCAAAGCTGGGGTCAATAAAACTACCAAGCAAATTGCGTGAAGATTATGGCCAATGTTTACTAGGTAAGTGCCCGTGAAAGCTGCCGCTTAATGGGGAATGAGTACGATCAATGAGGCCCTGTCTACCTGCCCACATGCGCCCTGCCTTCCTGCCTTGCTGCAACAGCAGAACTTGTTTAGCTGAGATGAACACCCCCAGAGCAGCCCAGACGGGAAAGCTCCCAGCTCTGCACGGCGAGACGTGTTCCTTTCCTTCTCAGAGCTGATCACAGTTTGCTGTCGTCTGTTTTTATGTTTATCCCTTTTGTAACTCCCTCTCCTCCGGAGTTTTTGCTCAAGCAGCACAGGGCCAGGTGTGTCTTGGGTCCTGCCGGATATTCTGGGCAGGGAAACAGCCAACTCCATATCTGGCTCTGGTGCTGAACGGAGAGAACAGAAGGCCCAGGGGCCCATGCTGAACTGAGGCCCCTGCACCCAAAATTATGGTCTGACCTTGGGCAAATTACACAGTCTTCTTTACCCTGAGATTCCTCATCTGTCCATGAAAATAACTGCCCATGTCACACAGAGTTACAAGTATTAAAGGAAATCAACAAATTCACAACCTAGCCAAGGGGCTACAAGTGCATCCTCAACAGACAAATGCTGCCTTTACGGCTCTGACGCACGCTAAGCGGGGCGGCCCCACACAGTGAACACTGCTAAGTGCCAGGGTGTTAAATGCTTCATGTGTGCTATAATACTCTTTAGATCTTACAACAATCCCAGGAAGAAATGAATATTATCATGCCCATTTCACAGATTCACCAACAGGTTGAGAGTATGCATTCTATTCCAAGGCCCTATGGTGAAGAAATGGCAATTTAAACCGGAATCTGGGCCCAGGCCTTGGCTCCATCTCTCTCCCATCCACCTGACCACTTGCCTATGAATTCCACCTGTCCAATATAAAAGTTTGCAGCCGGCCATCTCTTAAAAGCAATGTGTGCCACCGTTTGTCAATGTTGTTTAATTACCATAAACTGTTCTCAGAAACCACTACAGTAAAGAAAGTTGGACTTAAGGAATTCTGCATTGCGTTCTCCTGCAATGTGCAGGATCCCTTTCCTACACCTCCAAATCCAAGTGTATGCTTCCTCCGTGTTTATGTTTGCACACGGCTTATTAAAGCAGAAGGTATCTGCAGTAATTCCATCTCGGTTGCTTTCCAAGTTTGCAGATTATCCATATTCGGTCTGTGAACGAAAATACTACAATGTGAATGAGAATACTGCAACCATGTCAGTAAACAAAGAATACTGATACCAAGTCATTAAAGGCTTCCGCCACTCCCCGGCGAGGACAGGCTTGCAGCCCAGCCACTGCAGCAACTCACAATGGTGCCCTCTGAGCAGACTCAGAATAAGAAAGGACGGGCTACTGGCCCGAGATAGCTAGGTGCTTGTCTAAAAAATGAATTCAGTGAGTCCTAATATTTGCTTCCTCCCATTCATACAAAATCACTAAATTCTTGAACTTGAGATACCTGGCTTTCTTTAGATAACAAGTAATCTTTTATTGTTCCAACAACCTGGTCTTTGTTGTAAAGCTCCTATATATCCTAGCTCTTCCTCAACCTCTTGGGAGCAGTCCCTCAGAGAGTTCTGAGAGACGGTCATCCTGGCTCGAGTCCTCCCGCCAAATGAAACATAACTCTTAACTTTTAGGCTGCACGTTTATTTCAGTCAACAGTTTTGGACACCATGAAGCACCACAGCAGATTTCTCTCCACCTGAACTCTCCAAGTAACCAGAGCCTTGGTACCAGCAGTGGCCCTTTGTGCTCATCCGCCTCCTCGGGGGGTCCAGATGAATTTGGCTGAGTCTCTCCTGGTTCTCAGATCTCACATATTGGTTGATGATCCTAAGTTTTATCTGGCAGTGTATCCAGGTACGTGGCCCTCCAGTTGAAAGAAACTGAGGTGAATTACCCACCCAGTGGAGACATCCCGAGTGGGTCCAAGTTGAAAGACACTGGGTTCAGGACTGAGTGGTTAGGTAAGAGGCTGGTCTAATGTTTTCCTCAATTTGGTTACCTCCATTGAATTTTTCAGGATAAAAGTAAAACTCTTATGAGGAAACTTTCAACTCCAAATTTTGGACCATCCTCCTGGCTGGTAACAGCATTCTCGGGTGACAGGGAATCTTCCAGGAGTGGTAGACACAAAGACTTCATGCCACAGAGTTGTCCCTCTGGGAAATCTTACTAGCAAATTTATTCTGAGAACCCGACCTTACAATGGGGAATAGAACTTTCAAAAAAAAAAATAAAGAACAGAAAAGAAAAGAAAAAGAAATGACAGATTGCCAGTCTCCAAGTAAAACCCCAGCCAGATTTATGTACATACAAAACTTACAACATTAATCGGGAATAAGAAAAAAAAAAAACTCACTCTGGAAATAACCAGGCCTGATAAAAACATTTTTTGGCATTCTGAACTTGTAAAAACAAAATCCCCTTTAGTGGGAACTTGGATTTCTCTTCCTGTGTCCTTGAAATGTAAACGTTGTATCTTTCTCTGGATATTTTAAGTGTGTGCATGTAAGTATATATATGTTTAGTTTAGTTTTTAAAGGAAACCTTGGACTCTGCCATACAAAAGTTCAAGTATTGTGTACATACGGTGGCCACGCAAATAAATTGGGATTCTAAGCAATTCTTTGATTGTACCAATTTTCAGATATTTTGCCATCTTAAACTTTGTTGCATCAGCCTGGACCACGAAGGCTTTAAGCTTTTGGAGAGTAAACCTTTGAATTTTATTTAGGCAACACCCCGACTCTCATGTGGAAGGGCCTCTTCATCTTATTGGTTTAAAATCACTATATATATATAAATTGATGGCCATATGATGGATTTTTTAATTTGGAAAAACTTTTTAATTGGTGAAAGTTTAAAGAGATCTCATTATAAACGGCTGTTTTATTGGTACCTATTAAAATAAAGTTTAAATGCAGAAAAATATATCTAATGGTTAACCTAAGAACTCAGATATAAAAATATAACTGGTTTGAAAAGCTACATTTTTGTTTTTCCTTTCTGATAAATGTTTCTAGAGATGCTAATAAAAACTTAGTATAATTAATGTTAATTAGGTTGAATAACTGGAAAAAGGATTGTAAAAATGTCAAAAAAACAGATAAGTGGCTTATCCCAAAAGGATAAATATTTTTATATGGTTATTTTGAATGAGATCAATAAAATGGACATTTTTGGATTTACATACAGGGTTTTGATACTACACTATGTAAAGTTAAAAAAAAAGGGCCAAAGAGTTCACCTACTCCCCCCCAACATTAAAGTTCAAACAAGTCCGTTTTATTTACCACAGTTTAACATATATTTATATGTAGACTGAAATACTTGATCAAGGATTGGGACAACAGACCAATTAATGAAATTAAAAATCGAGAAGGGCCTAAGCTCTTTGGCTGAAACTTGGGCATCCTAGAGACTTCTATAAAATTATATACAATGTACACCCACAAAAAAAAGGTTTCTGTCACTCCTTCTAGAAATAAGAATTATTGATTAAACTTAATAAATATAAAAATTAAAGGTATAAGATTTAATAAAATTGAGATAAAAGTTTGTGAAATTGGTATATTTAGATGGTCTTTATATAAACCTTTTGCTTATGTTGTGGGATAGATATGTTTCAGTGGAAAAACGCTTCCCCTTCTTGGTATTATAAGGCTGGGCACATGTCTATCCCTCTGAAAATATTAATTGAACAAATTAAAGGAAACCAATATAGTTACTTGAGACGTCCAATATAACGTAAATCTAAAAAGTAATTTAAGTAGCTAAAAAAAAAAATATAGGTTTACCTTGGGTTTAACTTATAACTCAAGGAAAAGAGACCTTAATAAATGTCTTATGCAAGCTTTGGAAGACAAAATAAAGAAAACCTTAGTTTTAAAACATGGAATTCTTTGTTTACAGCTCTTCTCACTGATACAAAAATGCCAATTAAGGAGATAAAATTGGGTCTGGGTGACAGAGCATTTATCTGGGGACCTGGAAGAGAGTGTCTTTGTCTTGCAGATCAGAAATATAAATACAACAAACAGTGACCTAGGACTGAGCCTAATTAGCTCAACGAAATAAAACTTGAGGCCATGAAATTTTTGGCATTTTAGAACTCAGAACTCTGACGGGTCCTTCAGACTTTGTGAGGAAATCTTAATTATCTGTTTCATAAATAGTAAGCCTTAGTGATTTGAGCAAGCAAATTCAGCTTACTCCAACTATTATTATAAATATAAGGAAGTTTTAAAGTGAAGCTATGAGATCTCTAGCTTTTGTCTGTTTATAAGCCTGCATACAGATTATAGAAGTGAGATATTTCTACTGCTAAAAAAAAAAAATTTCGAAGTCAAAGAGCTCTGCTTAATTGATGTAAAAATATAAGAGCTTAAAAATTAAGTATTTTTAAAATAAAAACTTAACAAATTGACTTTCAGTGTCATGTGAATTGGAAAATATTCAATATTAAGGTAATATTTGATATTGTTTAGTTTAAGTATGTTCTAATAAATGTAGACATCTTTAAAATCATCCATCTTAACTATAATACCTTTACTGTACCTAGGTTTAATGAAAGTCAAATAAGATCCTGTTATATCTGTTGCAGATTTGTCAAAAAAAAAAATAACAGTAATGTGCTGTGGTAAAATTTTAAGTAAATTAAATGCAAATGAGATGAGAGCTTTGGGTAAATATTTAAAATATATTTTTAAAATGTATGCTTAAAATAATCTCTAAATGTTTGATATCTTTAAATTCTAGAGTTGTGCTAAATTAAGTTAAATGACAAGATTTTATTAAATATCTATGCCATTTTCAGATAAAATAAGATTGAAATATGAATTACTTAACATTTAACTTCCTCTTACAGTGAAACTAAAGGTGTTTAGAAATATTAATAAATGGTTGGTGTCACACAGAAATAGTCTCTATTAGTAAGGGAATGATCTCAGTATCCTCGGAAAGTAATATAAATGCGTAAAGGAAGATGTAAGAATGGAATAATACTTTGTTAATGAAAAATAGTGACTTTCTCCTGAAGCTGGTTACCTCTGAATGGAAGACAAAATAAGGGACACACTAATATAAGTATAGAAAGCTGTGGAAGGCTTGTGGAAAAGGAACCCTGAGGAAAGTTTTGTACGTGGTCAGAATTGGCTAAGTTTAGAATCAAATTGGGCAACGTAAATGAATCTTAGAAGTTAGCTGGAACAAGATTAGATTTGGTTTTCTCTCTGTTAAGAGGAAAAAATTTTCTTAAAATATTAATCCACCTTCAGTAACAGATTGTAAAACTTCTTATACCACTTAGCTGATCTGTTCTGCCTTTACATTTGACATATTTTCTTGTTAATGAATTAGTACTACATTACAGTGATCTATATGTTTATCTGATCAAGTGTTCTGAAATCTTTCAAAAAGCTCCCCAAATATAAAATTCTAATTAATTAAATAAAAATTAATTTAATTAATTAAAATTCTTTTAATCTCCAGTTAAGTTTGGGATGCTACAGAAGGCCCCTGAAACATCCCAAAGAGAGATTTTTAACTATAAAGTTTCATTTGGCATTTTAAATAACATGGAATTGTCAAATGAATCATAAAACTTCTAAGGTTATATTGAATGAGAAATATTATTAATATAGGTATTGTAGAAATTATATGGACTCCCTAAAATTCTGGTTTATCTGAAATGTTACCAGTGATAATTATGGGTATAGTGAACAGGTTTCTTTATTGATTATAGTGTAATGGTGTTTAACCATGCTTTTAAATCTTTTGTCATTTATAGACAGTTAATTGTTTTCTTCTGATGGTTTTGCAAAATGCTTTCTCTTCAAGGAGATTTACTGATTTCTAATAAATTTCAAACTACAGCACTGAACTAAACTGGGTAAGACATTTTAAAGTTCTAATGAAAACTCTCATTAAAAGAGTTAGTTACATGGGACTGATTAACCAGCTGAATATGGTTATAATTTTTGATATTGTTTGAAATACTACTGCCTTTTAACCTGTTTCCCAGACATAAAGAATCTCTTCTCCTTAAGCTAGTTATGGTTCACAGCAATTTGATAAATTATAACTATGTATACAGACTTGGAACAGTTATCTTTTCTCTCTATCTGATCCCTCAAAAGACTAAAAATACTTAGGTCCCCAGTGGCTCTATCAGACAAATTAGGGAGATCATCTCCTAAGAGATATAGGAGTATAAAGGTATTTTAAGGATTTTAAAGAGAAAAGAATTTACCTAAATCTGTAAGGCAAAAATCCATGAAAAGCCTTGACGTGGCTTTCTTGGCCTTAGAAAACCTTATTAACATTCTACCCTGAGACTCCGTATTAAAACTTCCAACACAGTCAATTTAAAAAGCCTATATGATCAAATAATCAGATTTAATTTGTAAAGAAATTAATCTTGATTTGGTTATATTTGAGAAAACTGAGGGTAACTTTAGAGAGAAAAAAATTATATTTTAGTCGATATTAAATTCTAGTTTTGTTAATTGAGGTCCATATTTACTAAGACACTTCCCAGATCATTCCTTGCTGTTATGTCACACTGCTGTACAGTTTAATTGAATTATGAAAAGAATACTCTAGGTTTGATTCTGAAGCTCAGTAATCTATCCTTGGGTAAAATTCCAATGCCCCATGACCTGCAGCCAGGGGATTATACATACTGCAACAGGCATGACTTAAAGAACTGTCTCCAACCTGAATGGAAAGACCCTTTTTCTGATACTCTTAAGTAGACCATACACACCAAAGCTGAAGGAAACGGAGTCTCGGATTCATTTCCTATCTGAAACAGCCCCTGCAGTGCACTGGCCTATAGAGCGCTGCTCACCTTAAAACAATGCCCAAATGGAGAAAAAGCTTCCATACCAGGATGAGAAGAAGACGACATCTGAGCTAGACTGCTGACCCAAGACACCGGACCAGGACTGTATACCAATTACTTTGATAATTTCTCCAACCTTTGATTATGAACTACTCCAATTGTTAAGTTTATGATAAATTACCTATGTCTAGTACTTCTGTGTTACCTTGGTGGGTTTCCCTACTCCAAGGCTCTAACTAGGTAGCCCTCAGAAACATTATTCTAAAAAGAAATTATAGTTCTGTTTAGGCCACTGTTGATCTTACAAGGTGGGAGATTTCAACTGGCCAATTAATACCTGCTCTGACCCTGACCATAAATATGAACTTTCTCATAGGATCAAACTCAGAAACACAAGCAAAATTTTAACCCAAAAATACAACTTCTCGACTATTAAATTCTTACTCGTGACTTTATTAACGTTACTAGCTGTATTACTTATATCCTGTCTATTTTATAAAATTGTTGTCTATTACATTTCCCAATGTGTAACTAGGCCCACAAGATTGATGATGGCTAAACATCTTGAAGAAACAGATAAAATTTATAACCCTGAATAAAATAAATATAATAGTGTGATTCTAGGTATGGGAATGAGCAAAGAAGGTTAAACACTTCCTGGATCATAATAGAGTAGTAAGACAGGTGATCCAGAGAACTTTTAGTATCAACAGGGCCTGATAAAAAAAACTAACACCTTGAATGGCAACTCAGAAGATTCTTCACCTGAACTAGGAATGAGCCATCCTAGCAATGTGGGACAAAATTGGTCATGAAATTTCTCTCAAAATATTGGTCGAATTTAGGACCAAGGGGGAACACTGTGAATGAAAATACTACAATGTGCATGAAAATACTGCAACCATGACAGTAAACAAAGAATGCTGAATCCGAGTCATCAGCGGCTGCTGCCAAACCCCAGCGAGTACATGCCTACAGCCCGGCCTCTCAGCCACTCACAGTGGTGCCCTCTGAGCAGACTCAGAGTAAGAAAGGACAGGATACTGGCCCTAGATAGCCAGGGGCTTGCCAAAGGAATGAATTCAATGACCCAAATGTTTGCTTCCCACCATACATAGAAAAGCAGTAAATACTTGAACTTGAGATATCTGGTTTTCTTTAGATAACAAGCAATATTTTATTGTTCCAATTACCTGATCTTTGTTGTAAAGATTCTATTTATCCTAGCTCCTCCCCTACCTCTTGGGAGCAGTCCCTCAGAGTGATCTGAGAGGCTGTCATCCCGGCTCGAGTCCTCCAGCCAAATAAACCAAATCCCTTAACATTTAGGCTGAACGTTTATTTCAATGAAGTCCCAGAATAGACACAACTCATCAATTCTGTAATGGAACACACTGAATCAGGAACCAAAAGCGTGTTTTAGTCCAGAAAATCTCCAGGTTCCTATTTCTTCCTGTCATTATACAATCCCTCCAGAACTCATTACTTTGCTGTCTGCTCCTCTGGCAACCAAACTCAGAGAAGAGTCAACTCAGCAGAGCACCATGCTGGGGAGAACCCCCCGCAGAAGCACTGCAGGCTGCCTTCCCTCCCGCACGCTCTGCTGACCCTTGGTGTCCTCCGTGGAGACCAGGCCAACACAGCTCTTCCCAACAGCTGCAAAGTCGCTCACGTTAAATAAATCATTTTATTTTATATGATATTTTACGTATATACCCATCTCTGAAAACAGCTTTGCCAGAAGCCCAAATCTTCAACATTAATCTGCAAAGGCAAATCAGGTCCCCAAGGGAAAACAAGTCTTAAGACGACGCTAAGGCCTCCAAAGTCCTCTCCACGACCATGAACCAAACTGCCTGCAGGTCTGCAGCTGCAGGAGGCTACATGTCTGCTTTTAAAGCAACCCCTTTCTGCCCTCGGGTGCTACAATGCCCTTTTATGCCCTCCCATCACAGGGCAAGAGCAGCCGCTGCAGAACCTTGCAGGGCAGCACTGACAGGACTGGACAAAGGGGATCAGAGCTAAACAAAGCATTCTGATGACACGAGCTTGTCACTGTGTCTCTTTACAGATGTAGATATATATAGAGAGAAGTGGGGTGATATTGCTCAAAGTCACACAACTAATAAGTGGCAAAGTATATAACTCTGCTCCTCCCTCCTGTGTGACGCCCAACTGGGACAACCACAGGGTTCTCTCGTGGCTGCCTGAACAGTCTTTTCCTATCACTCATGACACACAATAGTGTCTGAACTTAGCCTGCATTTGCAGCATCTTTTCCCTCCAGTTTCTCAGGAACAAGGCTGTTCGGGCCTGTATGAATTCCGGCTTCCTGAAATCTCCGTGCTCAGGCTGGTCTTGCCTGTGCATCCGGCCCGCTGCTCAGAGGCTCTTCCTCCCCTGCAGGAGGACGTTTCTAATCTTCACAGGGACACAACCTCAGGGGAGCTCTCCTCTCGCCCTCAGCATGGCAGGTGTCCCAGGCCTCATCCCGAGCAGCCCCGTTAGGACGGTGTCTGCCCAGCTCTGCTAGTCAGATCAGCAGCCTCACTGCCAGGGATTATACCCAGGTCACACTGCAAACCTACTGCCCGCCTCACAGCCCCCAGCCAGCAGGTCACCTGGAAGTCACAGCAAGTGCCCCACCCAATCCAGAAGTCTCTTCTTTTGCCAGCACCACTGATGAATGGTTTCCAACCTTCGGTCAGTTTCGCACAAAACAGCACCTTCAACTGTGAAACGGGTGGTTTTTCTTCTGCACCTCATCCTTACTGGAAACGTAAAGGGAAACCAAAAGGCCTTTTCTCAACCCTTTTCTGATGAAACCCTCCCACCCACAATACTCATATGCTCAAGAGCTTTGGATCCACATGATTTTCTTTCTCTTAGGCTAAGTGGCTCAAAAAACTAAGGGATTCTTTCTCCTTTGAGGGTATTAGCACTCAGTTTCTCGGCTTTAATCTGTTTTTGTCTCTCTCTTCAGTGACCCTAGCAGTTGCCACCTCTTACTCCCTTCAGCAGCCTCCCTCCCAACTTCTAGTCTAGGAAATCAGCTGTGATGAGGGGCATGGGGGCAGTCACAGAAGATGCAACTAAGGCACAGAGAGGCTACATAATTTGCCCAAGAAATCACCTTGAACCACCAACAGAGTGTGTCACGTCCCTCTGTTTAACTCTAATGCTAAGCAAGTTAACTTTTTGTAGATTATGTTTATAAACAGATGAGGTATGAAAATACATACAAGGACACACATCAACTCTAAGATATTCATTAACTCCACTATTTTGTTTCTATTTATTTTATTTCTATTAAAAAATTAAGAACCCCTGCAGTCAATATAGCAAAATGTTACTGGGTTTTAAATCCAGAATATACAGGGGTTGTGTCATTACTCATTCTTGTATGTATTTTCACAAGACAAAATGATTTGAAAGTCTCTCTCCCCGCCCCCTACTCACTACTGGCTCTCACCAGAGCTCCCAGACCACACATCTAACAGCCTTTCACTTTACCCACAGCTGAACTCATCAGTTTTCCCCCAGAACTCCCTCTGCTGCTTTCCCTCCTCAGAACACAGCAGGACCATTATTTAACTCATTAATCCACCCAGAAACCTGGGCCTTACTCCATCCTACCTTCACAGAAATCATTGATCCTTTCCTCTTTACCATCTAAACATGCCTTCAATCTGTTCGCTTTTACCCACTGACCGTCCCACCGCTCAAGTGGAAGCCAACAACACTGCCCACCTGGACTCATGAGTCTCCCAAGTGGCCCCACAGCCACTCCCCCCTACTTGAGACAAATGTGATTGTGTCTCTCCCACGCTTTTGGACTCATTTCAGACCCACTGTTCTTAGAAGAAACTTCAATTTCTTCACCTGGTGAAGGTCCTTGCCATGAAACTGTCAGCTCAGTAAGGGCAGGACACACCCTCGTCCCTCGGCTCCACCATCTGGCAGAGCATCAGCTTGGGAGGATTGAGTTCTTAGCAAACTACTTCACTTATCCATACAAATCCATGGTAGATTAGAAAGATTTTAGATGTTGAGCTTGACTATTAATTTGGGGATTTTGCACTGGCAACCTGCAAGTATATATTCTAATTATTGTGTCTTCTTAAAACCATACCCAGATTAAAGGAGTATTTGTGGAATGTCTTCGGAGTAAAAGGGACTGTACTTTTACAGATTTTATGTTTTAAAATATGAACAACCCGGACAGGGTCAAAAATAGAACCGCCTCACAAGTGACAGAAGACAGGTGAGACGCATATAGCAACAGGTCACAAAGATGGTAAGAGCAAAGTTGTTTCTCCAACCCCCGAAAAAATTCCTCCAAGAACTGAAAACTCAGAAATTTGAAAGTAAAATACTATCATATAAAGAAAGAAAATAAATAATCCTCTTCATCAGGGTTTCTAGATCTGACTGCAGAGTTATTAGCAGGCCATACTGAATCCTAGCACAGAAAAATCAGATGGACTAGTGATGAGTAAGTTCCAGGAAAACGGCAGTAACTCCTCCACTTGAAAGAGGACACACACTCACTTGTTCAAGGTGATTGTAAACCACATTCTGCAGAAATTCAGAAGATTCAGGCACCGCTTCTAGATGGTGATGACACGGAAGGACGGCTTGGATGCATGCTTCTAACTGAGTCACCGGCATTCTTACACTGCAGGGGGAAATGGAGGCCCTCAGCCAAGAGCACAGTTGTTCCTGTCATGTATCCCAGGCCGTGCCTCGGGGACTCAGTGTACTGTAGCAGTCTGGCCCCAGGTGAGGACCCGCAGCGTGGCCCAAGCAAGCAGGAGGGGCACTGTGCTTGAGAAATCCCATCCCCCATGGGGGCAAGAGGGGCTGGTGGGGTTGTGTGAACCTATAAATGCTCATAGAAATACACCTGCATACATTGAAGTGATAAAATTAAAAGTAGCAGGCTATTTAACAAAATTTCAATTGTCAGTGTTAATTTTACCATTCCATTCCGCTTGTCCCCTGCACTCTGAGACAGGCTTAGGCTCTCTCACACATGCAGCTCTGATGCAATAGTTGTGAAGTTATTTTACTTTGCTGCAAGTGTCTTCGCTCCCAGTGTCACTGTGACTGTCGTCTCTTAACACAGTCAGATATCTTCCTGCATCTCTCCCTGAGTTCCTTGCTCCTGCTTCTCAGATCCTGAGATAAAGAACAGGTGAAGGCACTTGACTGGAAAAGTCAATGTGGACTTGACCAAAGTCCTCAGTGACCCCCTAGGTGAGTGCTGCCCACCCCTTACCTTCGATTCTCAAGGTTCTGCCCAGGGTGACATCCAGCCAGGAGAGAGTCCTGGGCCCTATTAAAAGCTGTGTGGCTTGGGTGCAGGGAAAGCTGCAGGAGCTGGTTCCATAGCCGGTCCCATCCACACCTCTGCTCCTCTCTCTCCCGAGGCAGCGCTGCCAAGCCCCCAGGCTCCCTGAGCTTCTGTCTTTCTCTTCTACTCTACTTCAAGCCCTTTTCCTCTTCCTTTATTCCCTGATTATCCCTAGCTGGAGTGATTTTTCTATCATAGAATCTGAAAAAATTTCCTGCAGCTGAAAAAGAGGTGCCAGAGGTCAACGCGCATATGGTGGTTCCTGAATAGAGCCCCTGGTTAGGGGGACCCTCACCAACACTCATGGGGCATCAGGCATGTTGCAGGGTCGACCACCACCAACAAGAGTTTGCTGTGACACCAAGGCACGCACAGCATCCCTGCTCACTAAATTGTAGTTGTAGTCCTTTATTAAGAAGCAAAAATAAAAAAATTGCTCACGTTTCTTACTAAAATTATTTATGAGGGAGAAAAAGAAATTGTAATAGAAAGAACAAATTTCACTCCATGTTAGATGTGTTCATTTGGCTTTAATCCTGTACCTTGTTTTCTAGGCTCAGACTTGCTATCTCTGCACCTTTTGTAAAAGAAAGTTGCCTTTAGCCTGAAATATCCAGGAGGGTCTATTCTCCGGGCTCTGATCTTTAAGGATATTTGCTCTTCTACACTTATGTATAGATGGCAAGTTGTAAAATAGTGAATAACCTTTCTTTTTTTTGGAGGTTTTACAGGGGCACCATAATTTGACCCACATGGACAGCTGCAGGAACAAAGGATTTCAAGGACAAACAATTCATACAGCAAGAAGTTTGCAACAACCAGCCACATCCCCGCCACTTTTTAGTATAAAAGGAGACTGAATTCTGCCCTGGGGAAGAGAGTTCTACTGGATAACAATATGCCATTTTCTGGGTCTGCCAGCTTTACAAATAAAGTCTCTTTTCCTTACTCCAACATCTCATCTCCCGATTAATTGGCCTGTCATGCAGCAAGCAGAACGAGTTTGGACTTGGTAACAAATTGACTGCCTTAGAGGTAGTATGTCTCCACTGTTTCCTCATTTCCAGTATTTCACAACCTATCAATTTTATATGCTTTTTAACAACATGAACAAAAAACCTATTACAAGGAATTGATTCCACAGAAATAAAATTATTTCTACTCCTTCAAAACTTTTTTCTTTTCTATTTTATTTTGTTTTGCTTATTGAAAAGAAAATAAATTCAAATCTTTTTATTTCACGTATTTTTATAACTAGATATTGTAAATACTACAAAGATATTTAAATTGCAATAAAAATTGTTCATATATTAGTATAAAGATATATACACAATCAATGCAGATTAGGAAAGGAGTAGATATTTACTAAAAATCCACTGCACATCCAGTCTTTTACAAGCATATCCTGGAATATAAGCTCTATTATCCAGGGTCCCCCACCCCCAATCTCACTGCGGAGTCCCTTAGTAATCAACTACCAAGGCACCAGCATAGAACCATGAGATCACTAGTTTAGGTATAAATGAGAGTATTAGCTCATTCAATTCTAAAACAGAAACCTTATAATAAATACTGAACTTACTTACAGATAAACAAATTTGGACACAAAAAAGTACAGTTTCTCCCCAAATTCACAAAGATAATAACTGGTAAAGGCAAGATTTGAACTCATCTGCCTTGAATATAAAGCTAAGTTGGAAATCCCCTTCAACTGTGGAGGACCAGCAGCACAGCCTGTCACCCTATCTTTGTTCAGATCTGGCTTTAGACAGCCTGAGACAGCACCCCTTCCTATGGAACTCGAGGGCAAACAATAACAATAAGGATTTTATATTCTGTAGTTTCTTAGGTCTCAATTATATAAAGTGTCAGCAGGTCAGCAGAAAACTCTGGGAAATATGAGTGGGTCCAGAGCTTTTTGCTGATAAGAAACTCAATCTATCAGGACAGAGTGACCTTCCCATGAGAGGCCTCATGGACATAAACTAAAGGCAACTGAGCAATGAAAACTAGCAAGAACATGGAACTCAAGCAAGAAGGATCCCTACCATCCCCTGCCCAGTTGCCTCTTCACCTTTGTGGACAAGACGGCAGAAGGTCCATGTTCTTGTCCAAGTTACAACATCATGGATTCTCACCCATATAATATTACGACTCTATGCTGTCTTAAGTCCTTTCCAACTAAAATATGATGACACCAATATCTCAGCGGAATGTCTATGTCTCCACTTTCTC
>NW_027328831.1:0-78552 GCF_048564905.1 Vicugna pacos | reverse complement strand
AACAAACAAAAAACAACTTCCCCCAATGAAACAGAATGTTCTGGGTGTATTTCAATACAGTTATTTTCTCCTCTCCAGGCAGGAAGCATGAGGAGTTATCCTCTGACCTTCATTCTGAGAACAGGACACGGTCCTGGATGTAAAATACATGAAAAAGAGCATGGGGCCCCTCTGACTGGCCCCCTGGAGTTGTCACACTCTGATTTCCCCACACTGAGCCTCCTGCTGGCCTCAGGGACCTGTTAAATCTGCCTGCCCCCAGGGTTCTTACAAAAGCAGGTTCTGCCTTGGGAGCTGTGACTCTCCAAGCCTGCCCGCTGTTCCCTTTGCAACCTCTCTGGGTTGGAAGCAGCTTTCCCCCTCAGTCTTCTGGGATCTAAGAAGAGCAGTGGGTTTGCAGCTCCCTCAGATTTGGTGTTATTTTCAGGACAGGAGGAAGAACTTCTGAGCTCCACACGAGCTGGACCAGAGGCTGGAATCCTCCCTTCCTCTGCCACCGTGCAATCAGTGGCTGTGGTTCTAGCCGAGTTTCTGAAGATGTGGACTTAAACACACATATCCCAGCCCTCACAGGAGCACACAGTCCCATAAATCCCCCTAGTTTCCACTGGTAACTATGGAGCCGATGGGGACACGGGTTTCGGGACCACAGAGGCCTGACTGCACGACTTGCTCCGTGGCCTATTTACGTGGTTGCTCCGGGCCTTGTCTGAAGTGGCTTGTTTACCACACCTGGTACGTGGGAAACACAAAATAAGTACTAGAACCTTCACTTTTTCTCCCTCCAGGGCCTTCAAACGTAGAAAGTAATAAGTGAACTCAGACAGCCTAGTCACCACAATGAGGTCCGTCCAGCCTGGCTCTCCTGAGTGATGGGCACTGACTTGCACCTTAACTCGGAACAGTAGGAGAACTGCCTTCCTCTAACTGGGCCTCTCCCCACACCAGGCACGCCCGCAGCTCAGACGGGGCCAGCTCCCCAACTGAGGTGTGTGCTGGTGGCTTCAGTGTGACCTGGCCCTGCCGGGACATGAACCTGCAGTGAGTGAGGTGGAGGGTCGGGTGGAGGGGGGTCCCTTCTGGGGTGGCAGGGGGCCCGGTAGCACCCCTCCCAGCCTGGTGCCTGGGGCTCCCTAACACCTCCTACAGCTCCTGGGTTGGCTCCGGTCCTGGCCACTCCACACACCCTCCCAGTATCTTTTCATTATGTCCCTTTTCTGCTTTTATCAGCGAGAAGTGGCTTCTGTTGCTTGTTCAGTGAAACAGTACATCGGGAAACCAGACTACTTCTAACATCAGTAAAATACCAACCTCGGTCAGCTCGCCGGGCAGACCGTGCAGCACAAAGGCCTGAACAGGGCTGTGCGAACGGCTTACGTGAAGGGTCCTCAGCATCTGTCTTCAGAGATACAGAAGCTGATGGTTCAGGTAAAACCTCAGGGTGGGATTGAGGAATCCAAAGCTGGTTGGTTTCAAAGGCTAACTGGTCAGACCAGACCCCTGAGCTGTGGTCAGAAGCCTGGCTCAACGTCACGCAGACTCAGCGCCCTAAGTGCCGGGTGGGGCTGGTGCTGTTCCCTTTGCAGGCTCTCGTTGGGGATTCACTGTAGCCCCTTAAATACAGCAGAAATTCCAGCCCCATTAGCCCCCACCCTGAGTGTTCCATGACACAAATCCCGGGAGTGTTTAATTTTCATCTTTGTTTAGGAGGATGAAGGTGGTTCAAGAGAAGACATAAATTCACACTTAGTGACACAAGGTCACAGCCAGTACTTCCTCCATGGAGAGCTATGTGCTCCCACAGTGGTGGCTGGGGGCTGGGCAGAGACCCTCTGCTGGTCCCAGAGGGACTCGCTCATCTGGCCACAACTCATGGGTTGGACAGAAGATCCAGAGGGTGACAGAGCATCTTTCCTGGGAATTTGGAACTGACACATAGAAATCAAGTTCACTCATCTGGAGTTTGGCGGAGGGGAGGGGCGGTGGTTGGAAATCAAATGAAACCAGAGCATGAGAGAAACTTAGAAGTGAAAGAGCGAGAGACAGAGAGACTGAGCTTGTGAGAGCAAATAGTCAGAAAGAAGGCAAACAATCAGGGGACAGAAGAATTCCAGCTCCTGACTGTGTAGTCTGTCCCAGCCCATCAATGACCCCGTAAGATGTTTAAAAACATTCCAGTTTTGCAGATTAGGAAACAGGCTGAAAGAGGTGGGGGCTGGGTTTGGGTGCACAGTTAATTCAATTGCCACTGGACCCCACACTTCCCATTGCCTGAAGGCACCCTAATCCTCACTGGGACCCCTGTGGTCCCCTGACAGCCCAGCACCCTGATCAAAGGGACCCTGCGGGAGTGGGAACCCCTCTTGAGTGTGGAGAGTTCCCTGCCCCGAGATGCCATGCATCAGCAAGCTCCCGCTCACCCCAGGTTAACATCAGCCCAGCTGTACAGTCTCCCAACCCGCTTCCCTCCCTGCCAGGCACCCCCATCCTTACCACCGAGTGTACTGCAGGAATTCAGGCACAGGGATGCCCAAATCAACACGAGCCCATCGGCTATAGAAAAAGCAGACTCCCAGGCCCACCTGGGTTGCGAGGGGACAGAAGGTGTCCTCAACTTTCATGTGTCTAAGACAATCTTCTTCAGCTGGAGGTTCTAGAGAAAAATAAAAGGTCCAAAACATAGTTCGGTGAGGAATTCCTCCAAGGACCTGACTCCAGTGTCTACAACCATGTGTACCTACCCCCGGAATTGGGGTGAAGGTGGATTATTGATCAGCACAACCCCTGGTGGCCCAGCTCCTTGGCTTGGCTGCCCAGAGGGGGCTGGGGGAATGGGTAAGGCCAGGGCACTCAGGAAAAGCACAGAGGACCTGACCTCTCCCTTCTGCACTCGTAAACCCTTCCCCAAATCTCAAGGCATTGGACAGAGATCCGCCACAATAATGAGATGCTCCCATCTCTTCACTCACTCCTGTCGGTTCACTTACATGCTGAGCATCCACTGGGTCCCAGGACAAGACACATAGGATGGCTGATGGGACAGGCTTGGTCCTTCCCCCTGGAACCTGTTCAATCTGATCAAAGAATGATCACTTATAAAGAGTTTCTCAAAATTATACAGAGACCAAAGACCAAGTGCAGAGTGAACCAAATTTAAAAATATATATGAAGATCCCCCAGTCTCCCCGCCTAAGGTTAACAGCATAAAGCAAAAAGTTCTTGCCTTTAATCAGCAGGGAAGTTGTCACCCCCTCTCAGGTGGAAAGGAGAGTTATTCTTTGAGCACGTCACAGAAGTGCTCCATCGGATTGGACCAGGGCATCTACATTCATTCAGCAAATGTGTATAAGCTCCTACTACATACGGGAATCTCCTAACTAGACCGTTCCCAAGGCTCTCGGGCTTTATCAGTCAACAAAATAGACATGACTCCCCATCACTGGGGGCTCAGAATTTTAGCAGAGGAAACAGGCAGCATGTTGGGGTAGCAAGAGTTTGGATAAATTTTTAAAAAAGAGTGATATGAGCAAACTCGGGTGATGGCGGTGGGGTGGGAGGCAGGCAGGAGAGAATAAGGCAATCCTGGCAGATCTCACGGAGTAATGAACTTGAAGCAGAATAGATCCGGAGGAAGAAGGAAGAGCCGGAGCCAGAGGCCCCCAGAGTGAGGGGGAGAGTGTGGGCAGAGAGGCAGAGCACGCCGGGTCCTGAGGCCTTTGTGACGACTTTGGCTCCTAATGACATGGTGACCCGTTTAGTGAGTTTTGAGGGGAGGGGTGATGTAGTCCAACTTATGCTTTTGTGTTTGTGTTTTTTGGGGGGAAGTAATTTATTTATTTTAATGAATGTGCTGGTGATTGAACCCAGGATCTCAAGCATGCTAAGCATGCGCCCTACCACTGAGCAACACCCACCACCCCCAATGTATGTTTTTACAGGCTCCCTCTGACTCTGTGTGGATGAGAGATTGTAGGAAAGCAAAGATGGAAACAGAAGGCTATTGGTATCCAGGAAAGGCTGAAGGTGGCTCTTAGGAGGGCGGGGAGCAGAGAGCAGGTATTTAATTAAGACAGAATATCCAGAATTTTCTAACAAGCTGGATTTGCTGTCTGTGAGTGTAAAAGAAAGAGAGAGAAAGGACATGGTTCCAACATCTGGGCCTGGACAATGGGAGGGATGTCCTCTCCGGATGGGAAAGGGGATGGGAAAAGGTGGGGCTGAGCAGGTGGAAAGGGGCTGGTATCAGCTCAGTTCTTCAATGTCATGGTTAAGGGGTGTGTTACATATTGCCACAGAAGTGCCTAATAGGTAGAGGAATCTGTTTTCTTTTTCTTTTTAACATTTAAAAAATATAATTAAACATATTAATTGTATTATGTGAATGATTTGGGAATTTTGTTTCATGCCAAGTTATATGTTATATATAGCCAAATGGAGCATATATCAAAAAGGGGAGAAATGAGGGCTTTCACATAAACTGACTGTCCGTAACGTAGGTAAAATTTCAATAAAACCAGTCTTCAGGGCAAAAACCTCATCTCGGTGTTACATAAAAATAAATGAAAAACGACTATGTTGATGTACCATTATTTCATGTTACATAATAGCCCCAAACTAACAGTGTTTAACTATGAGGCTTGTAGAAATACTATTCGCTTTATTCACATAAATACAGAAGTGCAGAAATGTTCTAAGGTAGAATTAGCATCTTAGTGGAAATAATACATATTTGAGCATTTTACATGATATATATGTACTGATTCAAAATTTGGAAAAGTAATTTCATAGTAGAACATATGTATGAATGTGAAAGCAAGATGAATGAAAGGAAAAGAATGTGATGTGAGTCTCAGGGATAAAGGCTCAGATGGAAAGGGGAAATCAGGGAATTTTGGAGAAATCGAGAAATTGATGGCATGCCAATTTCCAAGGCTGGGTTGCTTCCACCAAAGGAATAGCAGAGAGAGAGAGGAGAGGCCCAGGAACCCACCCTGGGGAACACCCACAGTATATGTTTGGAAAAAACAGGAGACATTGGCAAAGGACCAGCCAGCAGGCCAAAAGCAGAAACAGACAGAGAGATGGGCTGGGGGTTGAGTGAAGCAGGAACACGGGGTAGGAGGGATGGAAGAGCTGGGTCAAATGCTGCCGAGGGGCCAAGCATGATGAGGAGTCAAAATTGACCACTATATTTAGCAACATGGGGTCACTGATGGCCTTGACAGGGCAGTTTCCATAGAGCGAGGGATCAGGCGAAAAGCCAGAATGGGTGTAAAAGGGGATGGCTCAAGAGAAGATGCAGACAGTGAGTTTAAACAACTCCTTAAAGATTTGCTGCAAAGACACAGGGTGGCAATTGGTGGGGGTGAATTAGGGTCAAGGAGTGCTGTTGGTTTAAGAGGATGGACGTTTATATACTGATGGTGCCAACTAGCAGGAGAACAAAATAGATGAGGCAGTGAAAGAGAGGATGGTTTTGGGAGTGACAACCCAGAGAAGATGGGAGGGATGGGGCCTCGGGGACTTTTGGAGGAACTGGCTTTCGATGCCACTTTTAATAAGCGGTGGGGCACCGAGAGTGAGGTCACAGACATCAGAAGGCGAGCGGATGTGCTGGGAGTTGCTTGTGAAATTTCTCTTCTGTTGGCTTGTTTGCTTGTTCAAAGTAGAAAACTAACCTTACCAGCTGAGGAACAAGGAGGAAGAAAGAGTTACTGGAGCCATGAGCAGAAGATAAGAAAGAGCCTTCCAGGGAGAATGGGACAGTAAAAAGGGCAGGGGGAGGCGGGGGAGTGAGCTCCCAGAAAGTTACATTTTCTCTTTGACGTCCCCAAATGTGTGACGTGTTATTACCCTTCCTGCTGTCTACAAAATAAAAATTAATTATGGTTCAGAGGAAATGCTATTTCATTCTAAGAGGCTGCCTGTTTCTCAGGAATGGTCATCTTAAACTGCAAATATTACAAACAATGTTGAAAAGATGAACCTGTGTACCTAAAATCCCCTATTTTCTATTAATCTGTTTACTACTTAGTTCCCCTATCAATAACACATAACAAATACTGCCATGATGGAGGTACACCGATGCTTAAAAGGAAATGAGATCTGTATCCTTTTGCTAAATTCCATGGCTTCCTTAATATGCAGTTCCACTTGGAATTTAGGAATGTCTGGTATAAGAAGTGAGAAACAGTTTGAGAAAATCCCGGCTCAGAATTATACATCACAACCACATCTCACAAGTATATACAGCCGTAAAAAAGTTTAAAAGCAAAACTCCGTAACTACTCTTAAAGACCTTTGCAAACCTGGGCCTGCCAAGATGTTTCCAAACTGGAAAGGAACTCCAATCTCTTGCCTGGTACCGGACCAGAGGCTGGCCAGCCTTTTCTGTAAAAGCAAGAGAGTAAATATTTTCAGTTTTGCAGATCATTTTGTTGTAACCATGCAGGTAGGCAATAAGAAAGCTAAGAGCACTGGGAGATAGGAAACAAACGGGCATGCCCACACTCTCCCTTCCACTCAGGGCAGCTTCTCTGTGGTGGGGAGCTTTGCCACAATCACTTGCTTCTTTTTTCCATTGGTTTCTTTGTTTCCACCTTACTGCTCGAGCTCAGAACTTCAGGTGGGCCTGGTCCTTCAGCATCCATGCAGAGAAGGCTGAGCGGGGTTGGGAACCCCACCTGATGGAGAAGAGAGATTACTGGGAGGGACATTGTGGAGGCCACCATGACACGAGACAATCACACCTTCCGGGTTGAAAGGGAACGAAGACAAGGGAAGGACACAGTAGTGGGACCCCTAGGTCGCCTGCCAGGCTTGTTCTCCCTCCACGGCAACCATGGGGGCCTGGGGGGTGTTGGGCTTCAGCTACGGTGATTAGGATGAAGGGACTCAATATAAAGGACCCTCCAACTCCTCACTAGGTTCCAAACGCAGCCCCTCTAAGTCCACCCTCTGAGTTTCTGGAACTCTGCTGGAAGAATACATGAGCAGGCCAGAACCAGAGCCCAAGCCAAACATGACAGGGGTCTCGTGGGGCTGTAACCCCATGCTCAGTGGTCGGGGACTCCTTGCAAATCTGCAGAAATCCCTGTTCCACCTCATTCCTGGGAGAAACCCCAGATCTCCTCCTGCTCTGTCTGTTCTTCTCTTGAGGCTATTGTCCTGGAGGGATGCTGAGTCATTGAACCTGGTCCTCCAAACGTACATAAGCAGCCTGTTCAATAAAACAAATTATGCACTTTTTCACATTTGCCAGTTTTTTGATTCCAGAAAGGCTGTGGGACTCATTCTCACAGTCTCCTGTGCCCCCACCACATGGTGGCCCTCTGCTCATGTAAACACGATTTCCCACAACTGCACCCTGCCTCCCAGCTTGTCAGAGGGGAGTGTCCCACAAAGACACAGGTGTTTGTGAGGATCCTGTCCCCCAGCAGAAAACCTGCTCCTGGAGCCACGGTCAGGGATCTGGCCTCCTAAGCCGCTCAGCTCTAATTCAAAGCCTAAAGTGGGGGCCCCGAACATTGCTGAATGACTTTCTGAATCACCTGGACTGGAGGGGACTGATTTTCTTTCCAGGAATGGAGGTAGCGCAGCCTCCATTTTCAGGGCTGACCTTGACGATGGATCTAGTTCCCCCGACTGCAACACAGGAAGGAGTGGCCCTTCCATCCCACAGGTTGGAGACCCAACCCAAGGGAGTACTGAAGCAGTGCATTGCTGCCAGGTCCAGCATCCCTGCAGAGTGGCCTCTGCCCTTGAATGACCCCCTTCCCAGGGCCTTTCTTGCCCGGACACCACCACACCCCAGGCTGTGCCAGAGCTCTGGGGCTCTGCGTGTCCAGGGCACACAGGTGGCACCTGAGCCAGGTGTCCCCTGGGCCTCAAGGGAGAGAGGTCTGCTTCTGCATCAGGGGAAGGTGACCCCACAAGGCTGGCAGGACACTCTCAATATGGACCTCCAGGAGCCCTGGGAGCAGTTTCCCTGCAGGTGTTAAGAGCCATCATCAGGAGGGCAGGCCCCTCTTTGTGCAGACCATCCAGCAGTGCTGGGCCCACGTGCTGACCTCAGAAATCTACATGCCCCCACGACTCCCCAGGCAACCTCACAACTTCGTCACTTGGTGACCTGGGTACCACGAGCTCCTTAGCCATCCCATGAGGGTGGTCCTTGCAGGCATGGTCTCCAGGTTCTCCCGTTGAGAAATCCCCCTGGGTTTCTGTGGTCACAGAGCAGACACCAGAAGATTCTAGTCCTGCAGTGACCCCCACAGCAGTCAGCTCCCCTGTGCATGTCCAGGGACAAATGACAGCAATTTATTGCCAGGAACCGTGATTCCATACTAAGTTCAGGATCCTGGTAACTCACTCTGCACCCCAAAAAGCTTCCATGAGAAATGTGTGTATTGGGATGTCTGTGCCCCTAGAAGAGCTGTTCCTGAGGGTTCCTGGGACCCTCCAGCCCCTCTCAAGGTTCTCAGATCCTGGGTCTAAATTTCTATCTGCCTCTTTTGGTGTACGGCCACCTGTGTCTCGTGGTCACGGGTCACTTTATTGCATGACTTGGCATGTTCTTAGTGCTCGTCCTCCACCCCTGCACTAGACTCCCAAGATGTTCCCACTGACCCTTGGCTCCCTGGGTGGCTCAGGGGGCCCTAAGTCTGCACCCTTCACTCTCCTCCTCTACCCCCACCTCTGGGGCCACCCCTAGGTGGACTTGGAGGTGTTTGTAAATGAGTCTTACACAAGGACATATCTGGACAAAGCAGGACCCCACCCCCGGAAAACTCACCTGCTCCCTTCTCAGAAGAGGACCCCACAGCCCCACATTGCCTCCCAGGGGTCTACTCAGGACACAGTCCCCCAGTTCTGGGCAAGGTGTCTCCCTGGAATCCTTGCTTCCAGGAAGAGTCTCTCTGTCCTTCTTCAGAGTTTAGAGGTGTTCCCATGTCCCTGACCACCAAGATGCCCAGCACAGTCCCTTCAGTGACCTGGAGAGACAAGGAACTTATGTGGCCACAGGTCTCACAGGACACACCTGCTGGGACCCCAGGCTAAAGGGCTGTCCTTCTGCCTTCTCAGGTGTGGCTCCCGTGGTATCTTTTTGCAGGGGGCCCAAACGGGGAGTGTGGCCCAAAGCAGTTCATGGGGCTCTCTGGGCAGGGAAGACTTGGGCCAGGTGGCCTTGCCTGGTTTCCCTGCTGGGCCACTCTGAAAACCCCCGCTCCTCTGGCTGTGGCTGGAGGCCCCTCAAACCTCAGGGCGGGGCTCTTTCTCTCAGCCTCCACTGACTCCAAAGCCACGCTGGTGCTGGCGAGGGGAAAGAGCTTTCTTGCCTTCTTTTGGCCAAGTTGCCACAGGTGGATGCTGCGGGGAGCTGGAGAGAGAGGTAGCACTTGCTCAGATGTGAGTGGTTAAGCAATTTGACACCCTGTCAACTAGCCTTAAACATTGGAATGAGGTCTTTCCCGGTAAAGCTGGAAGTTACTTTCAGTAACTTGTCTAAAGATTTCTTTTTTTTTTCCACTTAAAGACTCATAAAACCTCTCCCAGGTCATTCCTGGTATGGACCATTATCCAGGGATCAATCAGGAAATGCAGGAGGAGAGGGGTGGGGGTGGGGGAGAGGGGAGGTTAGATCAGAGCCCACGGAGAGGAGATGCCCCTCCCAGGAGCCTCACACTGGGCAGTGGCTTCTGGCATCCAGCTCTCCTGTTCTCAGGCCCATTCCATCTGCGGGGTTTTCCAAAAACATAATGGTGGAAGGGCCATGGAGGACACCTAGAACTTCCAGAATAGACAGGGGGAGCAGAGTTACCATGCTGGCCCTGGGTTTGGAGACAGACCTGCAGTGGAGACCACAGGCTTCTGAGAAGCCAGTTTCGAAATAAAGGCAGTATGCACTGGAATACCCGGCTCGAGAGAGTGCTTCATCATAGACATGTAATTTACATAGTTCTCACCACTAAATTCTGTGTTCCCAACACGCTACATGAATGACGGCTTCAACACACATTCATTTCTGAGATGTGAAAAAGTGTAGAGCCGCTCTTTCATCCTGCATAATGGGCATGGCTACACTTAAGAACACTTACCAAGATTTCTCAGCAAGAGCCAATTTCGAAATAAAGGCAGTTTGTGCAGGAAAACCCTGTTGGAGTGAGGGCTTCCCCATACACATGTAAGTTATAGAGTTCCCCTCACCATGAAACGCTGTTCCCAACATGCTACATGCATGAAGGCTTCGACACACATTCAGTTCTAAGCTGTTAGCATGTGGAGAGCCGCTCTTTCATTCAGCACAAAAGGCATGGTTACACCCAGGAAGATTTACCCAGATTTCTCAGCTGCTTCCTTCAGCCAGATTCAAAATAAAGGCAGTTTGTGCTGGGAAAGCCTGTTGGAGCGTGTTCAGAGCTGTTTCGGGCTCTGTCCCAGCTGGAGGGTGCAAAGCCCAACCTCCAGAAAGAGGGACCAGGACCCCACCCGCCAGGTGGTGTTGCCTTTGTAGGGGAACAGTGATCTTTGGGTAAGATATATTGCGGCTCTCTCTAAAAACTGCTTTGACTTAAGTTTGCATCCTAGTCACCAGTTCCAGGACAACAGAAAAGGCATACCCTACATCCCTTTGCACTCAACTCTTCCCAAAAGAGCAAATATTTGTCCATGAAAATACCAGCTGCTCTTCTAAGGCCCACTAAATACCCAGCAGTGTGGGCGGTGCACTCTTGATCAGGGACAGGAGGAGAGGGAACAGCGGTCCTCCTGCAGGCTTGGCCTGGTGTGGCAGCTGCGCTGTGGGTGCGTGGTGGGGAGGGAATGCAGGGAATCCTGTTTGAGGGGCCTCTGTGCACGCCTGCATTATAGTCTGAGGTTTCATACAAAGGCTCCAGGCATCCTAACTGGTTAGATACAGCCCCCACCCTTGGGCTGGAACCACCAGGAGATAAGTACCTGTAACAGGGACGGTGCCTGGTGTGGGGAGAGGTCATGGGACACTCCGGGGGCAGGGGCGGTGGTGCTGGGGAAGGCAGGGGATGCAGTGAAGGGTGGAGGGAGCAGGGTCCTTTGCTTGGGGGTGCGAGTTCTTTGGGAGACCACAGGGAATGGCACACATCATCCCCACCCTATACCCCAAATTCCTAGCCCCGCCAACACAGGGGCTGCTCTGCACCCTCTCAACGTGGCTCTCCTGTAAGACCGCACCCAACCAGGCATCTGGCACCCTGCCCTACCTCCCCTCTTGGGACAGATCCCGTCTTCTTGGAAACTGCCTAGCAGCGCGTATTCAAGGCCGGCAGCCGGCCTGGCGGATCTGCACTTCAGGTGCCCTACCTGGCCAGACGTGCCTGCCTGGGCTCAGTCCTCTATCTTGCCCACAGGTAGCCTGGGTCCACTTCCGGTGCAAGCGGAGGCCGCGGAGCCCAGGCTGAGCCCCGCACACAGACAGGTGAGGGTGCCCCCGCCCCGCTGCCCCGCCGCCGCGCCCACTGTTGGCAGCATTGCCCCAGCCTCCGGCCGGTGCCACCTGCAGCTGAGGACCTCCGCGCGGCCCCGCCCGCCCCGGCCCCGCCCAGCTGCCCCATAAGCCTCCCCCCACCCCCGTCCTGGCCGCGCCCTTGCTCCCATTGGCTCCGAAAGTTCTGCCCTTGCACGTCTAGCCTCGGGAGGACGCAGACGCAAGCGCTAGGGGAGGGCCCCGCGGCGTTGCCATGGATAAAGACGCCGCGCTCCTCGCGGGCTGGCGTGCGCTTCTGGGGCAGGCAGCGGGCTCCGGAAGTGTGCAGCTGCCCGGGGCCATGGCGGTGTTTGCTGCTGGGGATGGCGGCTTGCTTGGCCGGGCCACTAGTTCTGGCCGCGTCAGTCGGCGGCCGACATCCTTTCTGGGGCGGCGTCTCACAGACGGTAAACGTACGGCAGCGCCGTTGGCGGGGCCAGTGGACATGGACCGGGGTGGGATCCGGGTTGGTGTGGCGGCCGGGGAGGGCTGAGGTCATGATGGCAGCCCTTCTTGGTGAAACAATAAAATGAATAGCCATTTTCACAAGACCTCTGAGTAAATCTACTAGGGAACTTCATCCTGGACTGAGGAAGAGGACTGGGGAGGAGGGGGCATTCATGGGCACAGAGAACCATGGGCCACCTGTCCCACGATGGACTTTAGACTCACCCTCACCCTTCAGGAACTACTAAATACACACAGACAGAGTGCTATGGACAAGATTTTTTTTTTTAAACAAATCCCTGAATCCCTAGCAGGTCTTGTTTCTACCCATACACAAATGGCTTATGTGCATAATGTTTCACAAAAGCCTTAAAATATTATCACCCCAACTTGACACATCAAGAAACTGAGGTAGAGAAGTTTATCACATTCTACAAGATTAGAGAGAGGCCACGTCAGACACCGTATTTAAATCCAAGCCCCTGCTCCAGTGCTCACACTAGAAAGTGTGACATACTGCCCCTTTCCTGCCCTCTCCCTGCAATCAATCTCTGAAGAGTCTTTTCTGTGTCACCTGGAATCACAATCACATTCATTTTCCACAAAGAGCTATGTCACTCCTTGGAGGACTTTTCAAAATCTAAAGGGTTGGTTTGAGAGGAGAGATTTGCATTTTCTGTTTCTCAAAGGAAACATGGCTTTAAAAGAAACTGAAAAGTAGTTATCTAGTCTAAGCCCTCATTGTGCAGAGAAAAAACCGGAGGCTCAGAAGAGATGAGGAAAGGGCCTTATTAACAAATATTGCCTCAGTGCAGCACCAAGCCAGACCTGGCACTTCTAGGGGAGGATCTGGAAGGCCCAGGAGAATGAGTGTTAGAAAACAGAAAGAGAAGAAGCATACAAGGCCCCGTCTCTTCACCACCATAACATGAATTTCCACCAAATTACCCAGAATGGGTGCAGCCAATATTAAGTTTGTCAAAAGAGGTTATAGAATTCTCAACCATAGTGGAAATTCCAACATTTACTGTGCTTTTTTCCCAGTTCAAGCATCAATTCAGTGGGCACTCTGTACCAGGGACTACACGAGGCCTGGGGTTCTCCCAAATACAGATCTCTATTACCACGTGTGCAAACCACATTAAGGCCACCAGAAGAAAAGCGCCCACAGATAAGATGGAATTACTGAAACTGAAAGCAGCAAAAGAGCATATATTACTAGGAAAAACGGTGCTCCTAGTAATGGACACATGGACATAGAATGCAAACTGTGTTTAGCAGGCAGGAAAGGGGGGATTAACAGATACAAATTAGTAAATATAAAATAAATGACAAGGGCCTGCTATATAACACAGGGAACTATATTCAATTTCTTGTAGTGATTTATACTAAAAACAATCTAAAACATATATATATACATATGCATATGTTTATAACTGAATCTCTGCTGCACACTTGAAAATAACATTGTAAATTGACTACACTTAAATAAAAAATAATTTTAAAAAATAAGTAAAAATAAATGCAACGCCATTAAGAAAAAATAAAAGAACTCTCTAATCCCCTTAACTGTAGGTGGTCGAGAAATCTAGCTGCAAACACCAAGTCCACTGGATCACTCCAGCACTGGCTGTCACTCTTTCTGACCATCAGAGAGTCACTTGCTTCACTGAGGTTACTTTTCTCTTCTGTGAAAGGCTACAGTTGCAACTAACGATGTATAGAATCTCATCATTCACAAGCCCAAAAAGTAGTGAGAACTTCACATGGGCCAGGCTCTGGTCAGATGAAAAGATAGGGTCCCAGATATATTCATGGGTAGAAGAAGTTTATGCCATAAAGGTATAAATTCTTCCTGTTTTGATAGACAGATTCATTTCAATTCTGGTTAGAATTCCTACCAGATTTTTCTTGGAATATAACAAGTTAATTTATGGTCAGGAATAGCCAAGAAATTTCTTTAGAACCACCACTTGGGAGGGGTGGATAGGTCATTCATTTCCACTGCTCTTTCTGAAGTGATGAAAACGTTCTGGAATAATAATGGGTGCACCACTGTGAATATGCAAAAAGCTGCTGAATTGTACCATTTAAATGGATGGAATTCATGGTTTGTGAACTATATCACAATAAAACTGTCCTATGAAAATTATTTCTTGACAATTATTTTTCAGTTTATACACCAGTCTGTCCCACAATTTAAGAAAAACAAAAAACCTTAACAAGCCAAACTCTGCCAGGAGCACTTTAGGACTGCAATATCCCTGGGTCTCCAAGGCCTCTGGTGGTGCTGTTCCTGTTAACGCACAATAGCTGGGCTGGGCTAGTTAGGGACTGTAACTATCTTTTGAAAATCGAGGATCACTCCTTTCACCCTGGGAGAGGGAAGGAAGGAGGATGTCACAGCCTCATGCCTTCAGCACATTTTTAACAGAACCAAGCCCTGCTTTCACCACTGCAATCCCTCTCACTATAAAAACACGTGACATCAACAAGCACCGCCATCATAACACCTGAAAGTGTTCAAGGTACTTACCTGAGGCAGAAACATGGAGGGGGGAGACAGAACCTCGCTTAGCAGTGACGCTCCCTTTTCCCGACTCCACCAGGAGAAGCTGGGCGTTAGAGCCGGAGGCTTTCAGCCCAGGTAGCAGCGCCCACGCCACAGAGCTGGTCCTCAGGGAGCGGGAAAGGGAGAGCAGGGCAGCCCCGGGGTCGCGGGGCAGGGAAAGCGGGGAGGGGGACGCGGGCTGCAGCCTCGCTCGGAGGACAGCCCCAGCCCCAGTCCCAGGCGCCCGCCCCCGTCCGGGTCCGCAGACCCCGCCCGCCCGGGACACAGCCCGCCCAGGGGCGGGGACGGGCCGCCGGACGAGAAGAGGAAGCCCGGGAGGAGAGGACTAGCGGGAGGGAGAGGGGAAGGGGACGCCAGCCGCGGACTGAGGGGATCCCGGCTGGGTGAGAGATGGCAGGTGCACACCAGGCCCTGGACACTGTGGCCGGGACGCCGGGGCAGGTGGCGCTGGCAGAGGGGTCTGGCCTGAGCAATTCATCTGAACACGGGCTGACTAGCGCCCTTGGGGTCTGTGACAGGCGGACCGCCCTCCCGCAGCCGCCTGACCCCTTTCCCAGGAGCCCCCCACCTTGCACTTCCACAGTCAGAGGCCCCGACCCCAGGCAGGAACCAAAGGCCTACCGGGCGATGTAGTTGAGAAGCCTTTGGGCCCGATCCCCGGCTCGGATATGGAGCTCCCAACCAGCGGACCACTTGGCACTGACTGCGCATGCGCAGGAGGGCCAGCGATCCTCTCTGGGTTCTGTGAGAGAAGGTGGGACAGCGAGGGAGGGAGAAGATGGGAGCGGGTGGAGAGGACGGGAAAATTGGAGGGATACAGATGGACAGGATGAGCAGAGAGAAGGAAGGGATCTGGAGAAGGGAGGGTCTTAGAGGAGTTGGAGAAAAAAAGCTTTACCTCTGGGGCACCCCTAGGCGGCAGACCTGCCTCTGTACCCTTCTGTTACCCTTCAAGCCCCGCAGCTCAATTTTACCACCGTGATCCAACCCTCCGTCCGATGCTTCTGCAGAAACCCTAGGGAGATCACACCCGTTGCCCCCACGCGGAGCTGGGTTTTCTGTTGCTCTGAGAACCAAGCACCCGCAGGTGTTGTCGCTCAGAACTACCTTGGGAAGAGCACATATTCCCCTTTTACACGCTGGGAAACAGGCAGGCAGGATCTCTGCCTTAGCTCCACTGTCCCAGGTGTTGGGCTGGCGGGGAGCGGGATGGTACAAGATCAGAGCCCCAGACAGAGCAGACTGCCTGAGTGTTGGTGCATAGTCCCCATCCCTCCTGGGTAAACCATACCCCACCCTAGTGGAAACATCAAGGGCTCACAGTAGTTCCCTGGGTGTGGGAGAGCTGTCCTCATGTGAAGGAAAAGTCCAGCTGGGCTAACAAGCTAAGTCACAAATCTAAGTGTGATAAGTGTCAGTTTACTGATCTAAATTATGCTGGGCTATCTCGTAAATCTGAAGTTTAGTGTCAGTTTATTGGCCTAACAACCTAACTCGTAATTCCAAGCTCAACAAGTGTCAGTAATGTGATCTGTTACAAATTGATAAGCTCCAGTGTACTTATTCCTTGCTTTTTGTTCTTTGAGCCTTATTGGCTAATGCCCCCTTACTTGTAACTAAGCCTTTAAAACCTCATGTGCACGTCTTGGAGGTACTCAAAACTTCGGAGCCGAAGCCCCTCTGAGCCCACCGGCATAATAATTCTGAGTACTCCAACACTCCGATTGGTGCTTTTGTCTTGGCTGGCCTGTTTCCATAACACTCAGCTCCAGTGCCCAGCTTTCTAGGTAGATAGGAGTGTTACCAAGTCGAAATTAATTCTCCTCAGTGCAGGACAGGCCAATAAGTTGGGAGACCAGATGTTGGGGCATGGAATAGCAAGTTTCTGTAGACCTAGATGGCAAACTAATGTCCTGGAAAACCATCTCCCCAAGTCACAATTCAGGCTCCTTTCCTATGTGCTTGGTTAGTGCAAACTTCTTAGTGTAGGAATTCCTTCTTGTTAGAATCCTTTCTTCTTGCAGCTATCTGCGTGGGTCAGATCCCTGTAAACCTCCAACAAAAGAAACGTTATTTTCTATTCTGCAATTTGCTATCTTTTAATGAATGAAAAAGTGTTAAATATCCTTAAAGGTCAGAGCCTTCAGAATAGGGTCTCCTGTTTATTTCAGGCTCTAGGCAACATTGTTTTACAAGCAAGATGAAGCCTAGGTGACAGAGCATAGGGTTAAATTCAAAGGAACAAATCTAATATGGAGTCAGATTTGTTCTGTTATATTACCCGGCCAGATGCCACTTGAGGATTTAAACCCCTTTAAGTTAAAAATAACTAAAATTTTAAAGGAATTTACATACATAGGTGGGAATGTGCAAAGCATATCTGGAAAAGCACCCAAAGGATAGTAAACAGAGGCATCTCCAGAGAGGGCTGAAAGAACAGAGGATGAGGGAAAACTTCTTTCACTTGTGTATTTTTGTTCTCTGAGTTTTTTTTAAACCATTTCCTTGTATTTCTTTTTCAGATAAAAGAAATGTGTAATGGAGCAAAGGAGTAATTAGCTTAGCAAATACAGCAGCCATGGAATCATTAGTCATCACTTTTGATTTAAGCCAGAAAGCATTTTTTGACTCTCTCCAATGTGCTCTGTCCTGTTTTAAGACTTCTATTAATATTATTATTATTATTATTATTATTATTATTATTATTATTATTATTATTATTATTACTATTACTACAAGTACTACTACTATGACTATTACTATTATTACTATTATTTTATGAAATAATAACACGGTTTACCTCACCCCTGCCCATGGCTGGTGGAAAACCAACTGAGTTTTTCTTGAGTTGTTTTCCAAGGAGTAGAGATGAGTTTATAAACAGAACACATCTTCAGGGCAAAACAGGCAGTGTGCATTACCAGCAGGCCAGACAGCAATGAAGGGTTTTCAATAGAGGCACCCAGAAGCTGAGAGAGAAAGCCTCCAGGACACTACAAAAAGCTGCCCAAACTGCCATCTCCATGGTACTACTGAAATAGGAAAGAACAAATCTGACTCCACATTTGATCTGTTTCTTTGACTTTAACAAAGCCAAGTTAATATGCTCCGGTCTTTTCATGGGTTATGATGTCACAGAGGAAACGGACAGGTCAACAAGGAACCACTCTGCCGTGATCACGGAGCCGGGGAAAGGGATGGGCTGCAAGATGTATGAAGCAGCCACAACTGTGCCCGTGCTTCTAGGCAGGTATCCAAAATCGCCTCGACAAGGTGTCAAACATTTGTGCCCATGTCCTCATCAACAGACATGTATTAAAGACAAATGGAAACATATAAAAGGCCAATACCCTTGCTGGGTACACCGTCCAAAGAACAAAGTCTCAGTTTGACAACTGGCCATCTCGGTTCCATGGGATTCATTCTTGGAGAACCTTAAAAACCACTCTTCTGTCCTCAAGAATTGCTGCATATTTGTCCTATCTTTGGCTCAGGGATGCAGCACGTTCAAGTGAACTTTAATGTCTGCACAGATTTGACTGTCTTTTTCCAGGTTCACTTGTCCATTCAAAAGAGGCCTGAGCTAAGTCCATCCTCCGTAAGATCTATTCCCTCCAGTGACAGCTCATTGAGCCTGCAATTAAAAGCCAAGTGAACAAGACTGTCCTCAGCTAAAAAGTTCACCGATCTTTCACTGTTTTCTTAATCTCCTCTCCTGGCTAATTGCAACAGACTAACACCTCCCTCCACCAAGATACCCAACTATGTCATTTTTCTCCCCAAAGAGAAAATAAGGTCCATAAAATAGGAGACAACTCCATAGTCACCTCTGAATTCTTAGCATATAGTAATGTCAATAAATACAACTCAGATTATTGTTAGTTTCCTTTAAAACCTTTCTGGTTATTTGAATGAGACCTTGGAAGAGAGGTGTTTGCTGTCCAGTATCTTGATCCACAAGACTCTGGAGGCCTTTTTCGGAATAGCTGTTCACTGATTCATTCAAAATACAACTTATCAATCAAGGAGTAGCTGTGCTTTTCTGCCAGGAGTTTGTGGTCACTCTCATGCCAGAACAGCTTTAAACTATATCCTTACTTTGGATTTGTTATTTTTCCCCTCTTCCAACAAAATTGACTTTTCTTACTTTCTTGTTTTGAGGAATTTTTTTTTTCCTATTTCACCCTTTAGTAAAGCAAGATTCTCAGGATGGGCTTGGCCCATTATATGATCACCCATCCAACTCCTAGTGTGAGAGGTCTGGGGCTCACATCCCTCCCTCCTGTCAAGGCAACTGAAAATCAGTTCAGGAGCCAACCAGCACACCACGGCTTCTAACGCTCACGTATCTCTCAGAAACCCTGCTTTCTCGTTTGTCTTGGCTTCTGAGAATTTTCCCTCACTTTCTTGACAATGAGTTGTGCAGCTTGAAAGATGAGGAAGGAAGGTTTTATTTCTCAATCAGCATTTTAAGGAACTTGTGTAATGAAGGTTTTCAGGAGTTTCTAGTACCCTCCATTGCCGAGACAGAAAACACACTAGACATTTTCTAAATTTAGTTCTCATGTGCATTTTTTCTGTGCTTTTTTTTTCTTAACTGCTAACAGACATTTTTTAATTAAAAAAAAATAAGGCCCCAAAAAGAATAGAACACTGAAGGGGCAAACAAAATTAAAGGGCAAAGACAGAAAAATGATAACTACTCTACAAAGTTAATGTAATACATACACTATGTATCAGATCAGCAATTCTCAGTAACAGCTAATTGAAACATGACCATGAGGTAAAATTTCTCTCCTGTCAGGACATGGCCAACAGAAAATACAATTAAACCAACAAACTAATTTCCTAAGTCTGGCGAGGTACAGAAGTCTACAAGCTAAATGTGTCTTATTCTAGAAAAGAGGGAGTCTCACCAGCTCTTTTCTGTGGAGCCTGAGCCCACGGGAGGACGGTGAAGTGAGCTCTGTAAGTACCCAATTAGCAAAGTGAGTGATGAATAAATAGACGTGAGCTTTGATGACAGAGATAATACTACTATTCGTTTGTCCTTTAAAGTATGACTTCACGTTCAGTGATCAATACTTCGGCGTCCTTAGGAGTTGAGATTTTAGGAAAATGCACAACCTGGGCCCAGATCTCCTCTTTAAGCTCGTGACACTGCAGTTAGTTGTCTCAAAGGCAGCTCCAACTCCACATGCAAAGAGCTGACTTCACGGTGTTCCTCCCATAGCCGTCCTTACCAGGGCCCCTGGTCGGAGGGTAAGGTCTCCCTGCGTCTCCCAACTCAGGCCCATCACTCACAGATGTGAATGGACCCCTCCTTCAGGGACCAGATATCCTCAGACACCGAGTCCCACTACCCTCAACTGACCTACCAGATACTCACTGGCACTCACTCAGCACTGACCCTCTGCTGGAGACCACGCTGCACACTGCACAGTGTATCTCACTGGATCTCCACAATAGTCCTGGGAATTGGGTACATCACTGCTTCAATTGATTAGATAAATTGTTTCACTTCCTTGCGTGCGTGTTTCAAACTGACACGGCTACTAAGCCACAAGCCTGGGCCTGAAAACCACTTGAAAATTGGACACTGCTACACCTCGCAGCCACCCTACTCTGACTCATCACATCATCTCCTGCCAAGCCTTCTAAATGTTTCCAAACATTCTAGAAGACAAATATGAACTATGAGAGCACCCCACTCTCCTACTTAAAATCTGTCAATGATGGTTCACTCCCCTTAGGAGAAAGCCCAACCAGGCCTGAGCACAGCCTAAGGCCCCAGCATCCGCTTTCCCTGCACGGCCGCGCCGCCTCACCCACCACGCAGCTCTACACGTGCCGTGTCTAGGACAGGGATGCTGACTCCGCACAACCCAGGGCTTGTCTCACTCGAACAATGATCACCTTCTTCAGTGTTCATCTTCTTCATTGCTGACTCTCACAAAAATGTTTTCTCATGATGAATCAATATCTTTTTCCTTACAACTGCCCATCATTAATAATGAGCTCCCCCCAAAGAGAGAAGACCTAATTCTCAGTCTCCTTATCTGTAAAGTGAGAATAACAAGGAAATATGTGAGGTTTCAAGAGAAATAATATTCATGTGAGGCTGAGGGACAATTCCATCATACAGTAAGCATTCAATATGTGCTTACTTAATATTAATAAGAATATATTGCATTCTAGCAACCTTCAATCAATGTTTTATGACTTTGTCCAACAGACTACTGACAAACTGTTGGACGAACCACTTTGAGCAGATCAGCACAAGCATACTGGGAGAGGTAAGTGCTGACTCCAGTTACAGCTGCAGCCACCCAGCACTACGGGGCGGGGGCAGTTTGCTCAAACTCTTACATGTTGCTTGAGCATTTAGTTCTCATTATAGAATAAAGACAGTTGTTCTTTAGTCAAAGCTCCTGAAACATAAATCTTCAAAGATTGATGCAAATTAGGTTTCAAGTACAACACTCTCACTAGAATTTATTTGAAAATTATAGTCTTAGCTACTCCGCACATCAAAAGGGCATAATCTTAATGTATCTGACTAAATACACTGAAAGGGTTGTTTAAAAGTAATTAAGAAGAAGCCATTCAGAATAAGCTCTCAGTATCATCTGCACAAAGACCCACCCAAGGGTCTCATTTCTCACTTCCACATAGGTGTTTTCAAGTAGCTTACCTTGGGTCTTGGTTTCTTATAACACGGGGCGGGGAATAGTTGTGGATAGATTTATGTAGCAAATATATACCAAGGGTATTTGTTGTGAAGGAATTCTACAAATAAGAAGATTGATACATAGTCCCACCCATAAGAAATTCAGCCTTTCCATTTACAACAGCATTAAAAATAAAGTGAGAGATACATTTAACAAAAATTTACAAGATTTGTACATTGAACTTTTTGAAGTATCACCAGAATAAATTTTAAAAGATCTACATATATGGAAGACATCCCATTTTCATGGAATGATTGACAATATTATTAAAAATGTTAAGAATCCTCAAAGTGAACTATATATTCAGTGGAATCCCTATCAAAATTCCAGCTGACTTCTATGCAAAATTGAAAAACTGATCCCAAAATTCACATGGACGTGCAAGGGGCCCAGGACAGCAAAAACAACCTTGAAAAAGAAGAGTAAAGTTGGAGGACTCACTTTAAAGTGTACTAAAATGCTATAGTACTAAGTCAGTATGATACTGGCATAAGTTTGGATAAATAAGTCTAAGAGACACAATAAAAACCCACGGGGAAAAACTTACATTTACAGACACTTTTCCACTAGGGGGCCAAAAACACTCCATTGAAAGAATAGTCTATTCAACTAATGGTTCAGGGACAGCTGGGTATCTGCAGGCAAAAGAATCAATCTGGAATCTGAACACCCATATTTTATATAACAAATAAAATTAATTGAAAATAGATCACAGACAGAAATGTAAAAATTAAACCTATAAACTTTCTAAAAGAAGACACAGTATAAATCTTTGTGGGCCTAGGATAGGCTTTGGTTTCCTAGATACAAAACCAAGAGCACAAGTGATAGAAGGAAAAAGCAGATAAACTGGACTTCATCAAAACTAAAACCTTTTTCTTACAAAGGACATCATCAAGAAAGTGAAATGACAGGGGAAAAGGGTATCTCAAGTCAGAGAGTGCGTGCTTTGCAAAAAAATAAAATAAATCTTTACATCAAACTACCTCCCTTGTAAAGAAATCGTTTTAATGTTTAAAAAAATATAGTTAAAGGACAATGTGCAGAATAGAAGAAAAATTTTGCAAAGCATGTATCTAATAAGAGAGTAGTATCCAGGATATATAACGAATGCTTACAACTGAACAATACAAAAAAATACACCCAATTTTTAAATTTACCACGAATTTAAATAGATATACAAATGGCCAATAATCATATGAAAAGATGCTCAGCATCACTAGGGAAGTCAAAAACAAAATGAGATCTCATTTTACACCCACTAGGATGGTTATAACCAAAACATGGACAATAACAAATGTCGTTCAGGAGGCAGAGAAACCTCATATGCGGCCAGGGGAAAGGAACAATGTTGCAGCTTCTTTGGAGAAGTCTGGTATTTCCTCAAAAGCTTAGAGTTATATGTCTCAGCAATTCCACTCCTACATATAGAGTCATCTCTCAATATCCTTGGGGGGTTGGTTTCAGGAACCCCACACCCTGGATACCATAATCCAAGGATGTTCGAGTCCCTTTACAATCAACCATCTGGATTCATGTAGTGGAAACTACAGATATGGCGGGGCAAATGTACAGCCAACAGAATGAAAACATATTCTCATAAAAAATTTCACATCAATATTCATAGCAGTATCATTCAGAGTAGCCAAAAGTTACTAACAATATCCATCCATCAATGAACGGATAAACACATTTACCAAGAATAGGCCCACAAACTTTTGGTCATTGAAACTTTGACAAAGGAGGTGAGAACATACAATGGAGTAAAGACAGCCTCTTCAGCAAATGGTGTAGGGAAAACTTAACAGCTGCATGTAAATCATTGAAGTTAGACTACTCCCTCACAGAATATACAAAAATGAATACAAAATGTGTTAAAGACTTAAACATGTAGACAAGACACTATAAACCTCTTAGAAGCAACCATAGGCAAAACATCTGACATACATCTCAGCAATGTTTTCCTAGAGCAGTCTACTCAAGCAATAGAAAAACAACCAAAAATATACAAGAGGGATCTAATTAAACTTACAAGCTTTTGCACAGCTATGGAAACAGTAAGCAAAACAAAAAGACAACCAACCTATGGAATGGGAGAAAATATTTACAATAAATGAAACTGCTAGGGGCTTAATTCCCAGAATATGTAAACAGCTTTTACACTTAATAAGAAAGAAAAACAAACAATTCAATTCAAAAATTGGCAGAAGTCCTAAAGAAACATTTCTCCAATGAAGACGTACAAATGGCCAGTAGCCACATAAAAAAATATTCATTATCATTATCAGAGAAATGCAAATCAAAACTGCAATCAATTATCACCTCTCACCAGTCAGAATAGCCATCATTCAGAAGTTCACTGACAATAAATACTGGAAAGTCTGCGGAGAATTGGGAACACACCTGCACTGTGGTGGGGATACAGTTTGGTGGAGCCATTGTGGAAAAGTGTATAGATGTTCCTCTAAAGACATAAAATTGACCTCCCAGATGACCCAGCAATCCCACTCCTGGGCATATATCCAGAAGGAACCCTAATTGAAAAAGACACCTACACCCCAATGTACACAGCAGCACTATTTACAATATCAAGACATGGAAGCAACCGAAATGTCCACTGAGAGATGACTGGATAAAGAGGTTGTAGCATATTTGTCCAATAGACTACTATTCAGCCATAAAATAATAATAAAATAATGACATTGGCAGCAACATCAATGGACCTGGAGAATGTCATTCTAAGTGAAGTAAGCCAGAAAGAGAAAGGAAAATACCATATGAGATTGCTCACATGTGGACTCTAAAAAAAAAAAAATAGAAAGAAACAAAAAAATAAACTTATCTACAGAACAGAAACAGACACAGAGACATAGAAACCAAACTATGGTTACCAGTGGGGAGAGGGTGTGGGAAGGAATAAACTGGGAGTTCAAGATTTGCAGATACTGAGTATGTAAAGAATAAACAGCAAGTTTATACTGTATAGCACAGGAGAATATATTTAATATCTTATAGTAACTTATGTTTAAAAAGAGGATGAAAATGAATACAGGTAGGTTCCTATTTAGCTGAAGTGTTGTGCTGTACACAAGAAACTAACACAAAATTATAAACTAACAAGACTTCAATGAAAATATTTTTAAATAGACCAAAAACGAAAACAAAGGAAAAGGATATTATCAAGCAAAAAGAATAAAGTACTGATTCAGGCTACAATTATGGATGAACCTTGAAACTTTATGCTAAAATAAGCCAGACACAGAAAGCCAAATAGTGCCCTTTAAAGTGAACTGTATCTAAGCGTTTATTGTACTACTCCTGTAAATTTTCCAGAGGTTTGAAATCTATCAATATCAAAATAAAATGTATTATGCATTAAAAACTTAAAACGCTTCCTCACAGGAGGGCTTTAATTATTAAATGCAGAAACGCATATAAAGCTCTTGGAAAAACAATTTGCACGTCCACACACAGTCACTGCTGTCACTGCCACTCAGAGGGTGGTGACAGCGCTGATGAGAGCTGCCTCCACTCGCTCCCCTGCAGAAAGGAGTGAAGGCCTGAGCTCTGACAGGCAGGGTGAGCGTGAACCTGAGTCATACACAGCCACGTTCCAGACTCTGCGTTACCCAACTTTCTTATACAAACTGCAACATGTAATGTAAACACGCTAGAGGGATGTATCTTACAACACAGGGAATACAGACAATGTTTTACAGTAACTATAAATGGAGCATCTATTGTACACCTGAAACTAATATCATATTTTAAATCAGCTATATTTTTATGAAAAATTAAAAAATATTTTTAAAATGCTATCACTTTAATATTCAATTCGGTTTTTAAGTTACTACTAAACAGCTCAGAATGTATAAAAGCATTTAATTGTGCTGTTTGCTTACATATTTATTTACATTCAGCCTCTTGCTAAAAGAGAATTTAAACAATTCTGTTAAACACAGCTTAACAACCATAACAACAAAAGGCAAAACGGAGAGTGAAGAGAAAATGGAGATTCAATACTTAAATGAAACCAGGGGGAAGTAAACTCATAAAAATGGATTCCATGAAGTCAGGGCAAGTGTTAAGGCTGACTAGAAATTCAGCTGTAGGATTCTTGGCAGCGAAACCAAAAAGAAAAGATGATGGGGCGGGTGGTAGAGCGTGTGCTTAGCGTGCACGGGGCCCTGGGTTGAAGCCCCAGGGCTTCCACTAACAGGTAAATACATCTAATTAACTGCCCCCCTAAAAGATCACCAAAGAAAAGAAAAAGAGAAATTTCTTTCCCAAAGAACCCTGATATTAAATTTGGATTAAATATTAAAAAAAAGAAAAAAAGAAAAATTCAAAAGATAAGTGACACTGAAGGAAAACCACAGCTGGCCTAACAAGCTAAGTCACAAATCAAAGTGTGATAAGTGTCGGTTTCCTGATCTAAGTTTTGCTGGGCTACCTGGTAAATCTGAAGTTTAGTGTCAGTTTACTGGGCTAATAAGCTAACCCGAAAATCCAAGGTCAACAGTTGTCAGTAACGTGATCTGTTCCAAATTGATAAGCTTCAGTGTACTGATTCCTTGCTTTTTGTTGTTTGAGCCTTATTGGGTATTAGCCCCATACTTGTAATTAACCCTATAAAACCTCATGTGCACGTCTTGGAGGTGCTCAGAGCTTTGGAAAAGAAACCCCTCTGAGCCCGCCAGCGTAATAAATCTCAGTACTCCAACCCTCTGTGTGATTCTTATTTCTTGGCTGGCCTTTTGTTTCCATAACAACACAAGCGATAATGCCCGTGAGATAAATCTGGGGAGGCTGCTGGTAAGTCGCCATGTCTCACGTGGGAAAATCTGAAACATCCTTCTCACCACTCAGAGTCATCATAAGCCCACACCACACCTCCTGCCGTTAAATGCAGGAGCACGGTTAGGGCCCGGCCTTTGCTGTCTTTGTGTCATCACAGTGATACAGGATGGAAGGGGGAAGAGCACAGCCATTCAAGGAAGGCCGCAGCAATTGACATCAAAATGGTGAAGGATTCAACCCCCAATAGGCCTTGAGGCTCAGGATGAAGAGATTTAACTTCTAGCAGATCTTGAGATTCAGTAAACATCCATTGTAATAGTAACCTGGTGAATAACATGCCCCAGGCACCATGGCAGTCCCAATGATAGCCACAAAAGGTCAAAGGGTGGGAAATGGCCAACTCCCTGGGAATCCTAGCCCCTTGCCCTAAGGCTGGTCCTTCTACTTATTAGCATATGAAACCACCAAGCCCAAGAAAACAAGCAACACAGCGCCACCTCGCGGTCACCACTCTCTGTCCCTCTTTGGAGAAGACAGACCTTCTGTCTGTGGGGTGTGTACCTACTTCTAATCTGTGCATGAAACCCCCACACCTCGTGACGTTTCTCTTGCATTTCAATGTATCTGTCTGAATATATATACCTTTACTCAACACTGGCTTGCTCTTGAATTCTTTACTGCATGAAGTCAAAGAACAAAATCTGGTGGGGCACATCCCAGGGGCTCAACGAAAGCCTGGGACACAGCCCTTCTCATGCCCAACGTGTTTTATTCTTGTATCAACAGGACTGGGCTGTGAAGTGACGTCTGAGGCCCCAGCTAAGGGACAGAACCAGCTTCCAGGGTTCCAATTTGCGGGCAGCCTCTCCCCCAGCTTGGGCCTTGGGGTCTGCCCGGTTCTCTGTGTTTCTCTGTTGTGCTGACTCCCCAGCCATACAGCGTACTCCTAGGCCTGTCCCCACAAAACCCTTCTCTCCAAAATACAAGCACGTCATGTCACAATCCTCTTGTTCAACCAGGAAATGTTCAGCCCACTTTTTTCCTCCCCAATAAATTACCCAACTGTCCTCCCTCCCATCACATCACTTCTTTCTTTGTGAGAACTCTGCACTCGCCACACCCCATCATGAACACAGGTGTCTTGCTGGCTGTGACCGAGATGTTTCTTTCTCACACAGCAAGCGTCCTTTCACTTTCCCCTTGTTACCTTAAAAAAGCCTTTCCTGAGTCACCCACCCCTCTGATTATGAACTCACAATGTGCTGAAGTTGCAGTCACTATGTGCATACATCCCAGTTTTGGCTAGGTATCCATCACAAGATCTTCATTAAGGAGCTGCATCAAGAAGTTATACAGGGTATTCTTACATCAGAGTGGAGGAACCTGCAAAAAATTTAAACGGCTTTGAAGAGAGTGTTAACCAGGGACAGAGATGTCGCGGGTCCTAGTCAAAAGTGTCATGAGGAAAAATGTTCTCCCAAGGCTCAGAGTGGCTTCTGAACACAGAATCCTCAGGGAGGAGGTGACAGGCAGTGATTAGGGTGGGTGATACAGGTTACGCTCCCCCAGCTGGGGAAGAATAGGTTTTTTTCTTGTTTTCCAAACAATTTCTTACTATCTTTTTCTCTTATTGCCACATACCATTTCCTACGAATTAAGCATATCAATGTCAGTCACTTGGGCCACTTGGGAGAAGCTACACGATGCCATTCACAGGGATGGGGCATGACAGCCACACCAGTCTAGGTTGAAAGACCAGTGGGGGTATTTGCAAGGTAATCACGGGCATGCAACAAACTCCCCAGCTTCAATGACCTCATCTCAAAGCTGGGGTCAATAAAATTACCAAGCAAATTGCGTGAAGATTATGGCCAATGTTTACTAGGTAAGTGCCCGTGAAAGCTGCCGCTTAATGGGGAATGAGTACGATCAATGAGGCCCTGTCTACCTGCCCACATGCGCCCTGCCTTCCTGCCTTGCTGCAACAGCAGAACTTGTTTAGCTGAGATGAACACCCCCAGAGCAGCCCAGACGGGAAAGCTCCCAGCTCTGCACGGCGAGACGTGTTCCTTTCCTTCTCAGAGCTGATCACAGTTTGCTGTCGTCTGTTTTTATGTTTATCCCTTTTGTAACTCCCTCTCCTCCGGAGTTTTTGCTCAAGCAGCACAGGGCCAGGTGTGTCTTGGGTCCTGCCGGATATTCTGGGCAGGGAAACAGCCAACTCCATATCTGGCTCTGGTGCTGAACGGAGAGAGCAGAAGGCCCAGGGGCCCATGCTGAACTGAGGCCCCTGCACCCAAAATTATGGTCTGACCTTGGGCAAATTACACAGTCTTCTTTACCCTGAGATTCCTCATCTGTCCATGAAAATAACTGCCCATGTCACACAGAGTTACAAGTATTAAAGGAAATCAACAAATTCACAACCTAGCCAAGGGGCTACAAGTGCATCCTCAACAGACAAATGCTGCCTTTACGGCTCTGACGCACGCTAAGCGGGGCGGCCCCACACAGTGAACACTGCTAAGTGCCAGGGTGTTAAATGCTTCATGTGTGCTATAATACTCTTTAGATCTTACAACAATCCCAGGAAGAAATGAATATTATCATGCCCATTTCACAGATTCACCAACAGGTTGAGAGTATGCATTCTATTCCAAGGCCCTATGGTGAAGAAATGGCAATTTAAACCGGAATCTGGGCCCAGGCCTTGGCTCCATCTCTCTCCCATCCACCTGACCACTTGCCTATGAATTCCACCTGTCCAATATAAAAGTTTGCAGCCGGCCATCCCTTAAAAGCAATGTGTGCCACCGTTTGTCAATGTTGTTTAATTACCATAAACTGTTCTCAGAAACCACTACAGTAAAGAAAGTTGGACTTAAGGAATTCTGCATTGCGTTCTCCTGCAATGTGCAGGATCCCTTTCCTACACCTCCAAATCCAAGTGTATGCTTCCTCCGTGTTTATGTTTGCACACGGCTTATTAAAGCAGAAGGTATCTGCAGTAATTCCATCTCGGTTGCTTTCCAAGTTTGCAGATGATCCATATTCGGTCTGTGAACGAAAATACTACAATGTGAATGAGAATACTGCAACCATGTCAGTAAACAAAGAATACTGATACCAAGTCATTAAAGGCTTCCGCCACTCCCCGGCGAGGACAGGCCTGCAGCCCAGCCACTGCAGCAACTCACAATGGTGCCCTCTGAGCAGACTCAGAATAAGAAAGGACGGGCTACTGGCCCGAGATAGCTAGGTGCTTGTCTAAAAAATGAATTCAGTGAGTCCTAATATTTGCTTCCTCCCATTCATACAAAATCACTAAATTCTTGAACTTGAGATACCTGGCTTTCTTTAGATAACAAGTAATCTTTTATTGTTCCAACAACCTGGTCTTTGTTGTAAAGCTCCTATATATCCTAGCTCTTCCTCAACCTCTTGGAAGCAGTCCCTCAGAGAGTTCTGAGAGACGGTCATCCTGGCTCGAGTCCTCCCGCCAAATGAAACATAACTCTTAACTTTTAGGCTGCACGTTTATTTCAGTCAACAGTTTTGGACACCATGAAGCACCACAGCAGATTTCTCTCCACCTGAACTCTCCAAGTGACCAGAGCCTTGGTACCAGCAGTGGCCCTTTGTGCTCATCCGCCTCCTCGGGGGGTCCAGATGAATTTGGCTGAGTCTCTCCTGGTTCTCAGATCTCACATATTGGTTGATGATCCTAAGTTTTATCTGGCGGTGTATCCAGGTACGTGGCCCTCCAGTTGAAAGAAACTGAGGTGAATTACCCACCCAGTGGAGACATCCCGAGTGGGTCCAAGTTGAAAGACACTGGGTTCAGGACTGAGTGGTTAGGTAAGAGGCTGGTCTAATGTTTTCCTCAATTTGGTTACCTCCATTGAATTTTTCAGGATAAAAGTAAAACTCTTATGAGGAAACTTTCAACTCCAAATTTTGGACCATCCTCCTGGCTGGTAACAGCATTCTCAGGTGACAGGGAATCTTCCAGGAGTGGTAGACACAAAGACTTCATGCCACAGAGTTGTCCCTGTGGGAAATCTTACTAGCAAATTTATTCTGAGAACCCGACCTTACAATGGGGAATAGAACTTTCAAAAAAAAAATAAAGAACAGAAAAGAAAAGAAAAAGAAATGACAGATTGCCAGTCTCCAAGTAAAACCCCAGCCAGATTTATGTACATACAAAACTTACAACATTAATCGGGAATAAGAAAAAAAAAACTCACTCTGGAAATAACCAGGCCTGATAAAAACATTTTTTGGCATTCTGAACTTATAAAAACAAAATCCCCTTTAGTGGGAACTTGGATTTCTCTTCCTGTGTCCTTGAAATGTAAACGTTTTATCTTTCTCTGGATGTTTTAAGTGTGTGCATGTAAGTATATATATGTTTAGTTTAGTTTTTAAAGGAAACCTTGGACTCTGCCATACAAAAGTTCAAGTATTGTGTACATACGGTGGCCACGCAAATAAATTGGGATTCTAAGCAATTCTTTGATTGTACCAATTTTCAGATATTTTGCCATCTTAAACTTTGTTGCATCAGCCTGGACCACGAAGGCTTTAAGCTTTTGGAGAGTAAACCTTTGAATTTTATTTAGGCAACACCCTGACTCTCATGTGGAAGGGCCTCTTCATCTTATTGGTTTAAAATCACTATATATATATATATATATATATATATTTATTTATATATATATAAATTGATGGCCATATGATGGATTTTTTAATTTGGAAAAACTTTTTAATTGGTGAAAGTTTAAAGAGATCTCATTATAAACGGCTGTTTTATTGGTACCTATTAAAATAAAGTTTAAATGCAGAAAAATATATCTAATGGTTAACCTAAGAACTCAGATATAAAAATATAACTGGTTTGAAAAGCTACATTTTTGTTTTTCCTTTCTGATAAATGTTTCTAGAGATGCTAATAAAAACTTAGTATAATTAATGTTAATTAGGTTGAATAACTGGAAAAAGGATTGTAAAAATGTCAAAAAAACAGATAAGTGGCTTATCCCAAAAGGATAAATATTTTTATATGGTTATTTTGAATGAGATCAATAAAATGGACATTTTTGGATTTACATACAGGGTTTTGATACTACACTACGTAAAGTTAAAAAAAAAGGGCCAAAGAGTTCACCTACTCCCCCCCAACATTAAAGTTCAAACAAGTCCGTTTTATTTACCACAGTTTAACATATATTTATATGTAGACTGAAATACTTGATCAAGGATTGGGACAACAGACCAATTAATGAAATTAAAAATCGAGAAGGGCCTAAGCTCTTTGGCTGAAACTTGGGCATCCTAGAGACTTCTATAAAATTATATACAATGTACACCCACAAAAAAAAGGTTTCTGTCACTCCTTCTAGAAATAAGAATTATTGATTAAACTTAATAAATATAAAAATTAAAGGTATAAGATTTAATAAAATTGAGATAAAAGTTTGTGAAATTGGTATATTTAGATGGTCTTTATATAAACCTTTTGCTTATGTTGTGGGATAGATATGTTTCAGTGGAAAAACGCTTCCCCTTCTTGGTATTATAAGGCTGGGCACATGTCTATCCCTCTGAAAATATTAATTGAACAAATTAAAGGAAACCAATATAGTTACTTGAGACGTCCAATATAACGTAAATCTAAAAAGTAATTTGAGTAGCTAAAAAAAAAAAAATAGGTTTACCCTGGGTTTAACTTATAACTCAAGGAAAAGAGACCTTAATAAATGTCTTATGCAAGCTTTGGAAGACAAAATAAAGAAAACCTTAGTTTTAAAACATGGAATTCTTTGTTTACAGCTCTTCTCACTGATACAAAAATGCCAATTAAGGAGATAAAATTGGGTCTGGGTGACAGAGCATTTATCTGGGGACCTGGAAGAGAGTGTCTTTGTCTTGCAGATCAGAAATATAAATACAACAAACAGTGACCTAGGACTGAGCCTAATTAGCTCAACGAAATAAAACTTGAGGCCATGAAATTTTTGGCATTTTAGAACTCAGAACTCTGACGGGTCCTTCAGACTTTGTGAGGAAATCTTAATTACCTGTTTCATAAATAGTAAGCCTTAGTGATTTGAGCAAGCAAATTCAGCTTACTCCAACTATTATTATAAATATAAGTAAGTTTTAAAGTGAAGCTATGAGATCTCTAGCTTTTGTCTGTTTATAAGCCTGCATACAGATTATAGAAGTGAGATATTTCTACTGCTAAAAAAAAAAATTTCGAAGTCAAAGAGCTCTGCTTAATTGATGTAAAAATATAAGAGCTTAAAAATTAAGTATTTTTAAAATAAAAACTTAACAAATTGACTTTCAGTGTCATGTGAATTGGAAAATATTCAATATTAAGGTAATATTTGATATTGTTTAGTTTAAGTATGTTCTAATAAATGTAGACATCTTTAAAATCATCCATCTTAACTATAATACCTTTACTGTACCTAGGTTTAATGAAAGTCAAATAAGATCCTGTTATATCTGTTGCAGATTTGTCAAAAAAAAAATAACAGTAATGTGCTGTGGTAAAATTTTAAGTAAATTAAATGTAAATGAGATGAGAGCTTTGGGTAAATATTTAAAATATATTTTTAAAATGTATGCTTAAAATAATCTCTAAATGTTTGATATCTTTAAATTCTAGAGTTGTGCTAAATTAAGTTAAATGACAAGATTTTATTAAATATCTATGCCATTTTCAGATAAAATAAGATTGAAATATGAATTACTTAACATTTAACTTCCTCTTACAGTGAAACTAAAGGTGTTTAGAAATATTAATAAATGGTTGGTGTCACACAGAAATAGTCTCTATTAGTAAGGGAATGATCTCAGTATCCTAGGAAAGTAATATAAATGCGTAAAGGAAGATGTAAGAATGGAATAATACTTTGTTAATGAAAAATAGTGACTTTCTCCTGAAGCTGGTTACCTCTGAATGGAAGACAAAATAAGGGACACACTAATATAAGTATAGAAAGCTGTGGAAGGCTTGTGGAAAAGGAACCCTGAGGAAAGTTTTGTACGTGGTCAGAATTGGCTAAGTTTAGAATCAAATTGGGCAACGTAAATGAATCTTAGAAGTTAGCTGGAACAAGATTAGATTTGGTTTTCTCTCTGTTAAGAGGAAAAAATTTTCTTAAAATATTAATCCACCTTCAGTAACAGATTGTAAAACTTCTTATACCACTTAGCTGATCTGTTCTGCCTTTACATTTGACATATTTTCTTGTTAATGAATTAGTACTACATTACAGTGATCTATATGTTTATCTGATCAAGTGTTCTGAAATCTTTCACAAAGCTCCCCAAATATAAAATTCTAATTAATTAAATAAAAATTAATTTAATTAATTAAAATTCTTTTAATCTCCAGTTAAGTTTGGGATGCTACAGAAGGCCCCTGAAACATCCCAAAGAGAGATTTTTAACTATAAAGTTTCATTTGGCATTTTAAATAACATGGAATTGTCAAATGAATCATAAAACTTCTAAGGTTATATTGAATGAGAAATATTATTAATATAGGTATTGTAGAAATTATATGGACTCCCTAAAATTCTGGTTTATCTGAAATGTTACCAGTGATAATTATGGGTATAGTGAACAGGTTTCTTTATTGATTATAGTGTAACGGTGTTTAACCATGCTTTTAAAACTTTTGTCATTTATAGACAGTTAATTGTTTTCTTCTGATGGTTTTGCAAAATGCTTTCTCTTCAAGGAGATTTACTGATTTCTAATAAATTTCAAACTACAGCACTGAACTAAACTGGGTAAGACATTTTAAAGTTCTAATGAAAACTCTCATTAAAAGAATTAGTTACATGGGACTGATTAACCAGCTGAATATGGTTATAATTTTTGATATTGTTTGAAATACTACTGCCTTTTAACCTGTTTCCCAGACATAAAGAATCTCTTCTCCTTAAGCTAGTTATGGTTCACAGCAATTTGATAAATTATAACTATGTATACAGACTTGGAACAGTTATCTTTTCTCTCTATCTGATCCCTCAAAAGACTAAAAATACTTAGGTCCCCAGTGGCTCTATCAGACAAATTAGGGAGATCATCTCCTAAGAGATATAGGAGTATAAAGGTATTTTAAGGATTTTAAAGAGAAAAGAATTTACCTAAATCTGTAAGGCAAAAATCCATGAAAAGCCTTGACGTGGCTTTCTTGGCCTTAGAAAACCTTATTAACATTCTACCCTGAGACTCCGTATTAAAACTTCCAACACAGTCAATTTAAAAAGCCTATATGATCAAATAATCAGATTTAATTTGTAAAGAAATTAATCTTGATTTGGCTATATTTGAGAAAACTGAGGGTAACTTTAGAGAGAAAAAAATTATATTTTAGTCGATATTAAATTCTAGTTTTGTTAATTGAGGTCCATATTTACTAAGACACTTCCCAGATCATTCCTTGCTGTTATGTCACACTGCTGTACAGTTTAATTGAATTATGAAAAGAATACTCTAGGTTTGATTCTGAAGCTCAGTAATCTATCCTTGGGTAAAATTCCAATGCCCCATGACCTGCAGCCAGGGGATTATACATACTGCAACAGGCATGACTTAAAGAACTGTCTCCAACCTGAATGGAAAGACCCTTTTTCAGATACTCTTAACTAGACCATACACACCAAAGCTGAAGGAAACGGAGTCTCGGATTCATTTCCTATCTGAAACAGCCCCTGCAGTGCACTGGCCTATAGAGCACTGCTCACCTTAAAACAATGCCCAAATGGAGAAAAAGCTTCCATACCAGGATGAGAAGAAGACGACATCTGAGCTAGACTGCTGACCCAAGACACCGGACCAGGACTGTATACCAATTACTTTGATAATTTCTCCAACCTTTGATTATGAACTACTCCAATTGTTAAGTTTATGATAAATTACCTATGTCTAGTACTTCTGTGTTACCTTGGTGGGTTTCCCTACTCCAAGGCTCTAACTAGATAGCCCTCAGAAACGTTATTCTAAAAAGAATTTATAGTTCTGTTTAGGCCACTGTTGATCTTACAAGGTGGGAGATTTCAACTGGCCAATTAATACCTGCCCTGACCCTGACCATAAATATGAACTTTCTCATAGGATCAAACTCAGAAACACAAGCAAAATTTTAACCCAAAAATACAACTTCTCGACTATTAAATTCTTACTCGTGACTTTATTAACGTTACTAGCTGTATTACTTATATCCTGTCTATTTTATAAAATTGTTGTCTGTTACATTTCCCAATGTGTAACTAGGCCCACAAGATGGATGATGGCTAAACATCTTGAAGAAACAGATAAAATTTATAACCCTGAATAAAATAAATATAATAGTGTGATTCTAGGTATGGGAATGAGCAAAGATGGGTAAACACTTCCTGGATCATAATAGAGTAGTAAGACAGGTGATCCAGAGAACTTTTAGTATCAACAGGGCCTGATAAAAAAAACTAACACCTTGAATGGCAACTCAGAAGATTCTTCACCTGAACTAGGAATGAGCCATCCTAGCACCGTGGGACAAAATTGGTCATGAAATGTCTCTCAAAATATTGGTCGAATTTAGGACCAAGGGGGAACACTGTGAATGAAAATACTACAATGTGCATGAAAATACTGCAACCATGTCAGTAAACAAAGAATGCTGAATCCAAATCATCAGCGGCTGCTGCCAACCCCCAGCGAGTTCATGCCTACAGCCCGGCCTCTCAGCCACTCACAGTGGTGCCCTCTGAGCAGACTCAGTGCAAGAAAGGACAGGATACTGGCCCTAGATAGCCAGGTGCTTGCCAAAGGAATGAATTCAATGACCCAAATGTTTGCTTCCCACCATACATAGAAAACCACTAAATACTTGAACTTGAGATATCTGGTTTTCTTTAGATAACAAGCAATATTTTATTGTTCCAATTACCTGATCTTTGTTGTAAAGATTCTATTTATCCTAGCTCCTCCACTACCTCTTGGGAGCAGTCCCTCAGAGTGATCTGAGAGGCTGTCATCCCGGCTCGAGTCCTCCAGCCAAATAAATCAAAGCCCTTAACATTTAGGCTGAACGTTTATTTCAATGACGTTCCAGAATAGACACAACTCATCAATTCTGTAATGGAACACACTGAATCAGGAACCAAAAGCGTGTTTTAGTCCAGAAAATCTCCAGGTTCCTATTTCTTCCTGTCATTATACAATCCCTCCAGAACTCATTACTTTGCTGTCTGCTCCTCTGGCAACCAAACTCAGAGAAGAGACAACTCAGCAGAGCGCCCTGCTGGGGAGAACACCCCGCAGAAGCACTGCAGGCTGCCTTCCCTCCCGCACGCTCTGCTGACCCTTGGTGTCCCCCGTGGAGACCAGGCCAACACAGCTCTTCCCAACAGCTGCAAAGTCGCACACGTTAAATAAATCATTTTATTTTATATGATATTTTACGTATATACCCATCTCTGAAAACAGCTTTGCCAGAAGCCCAAATCTTCAACATTAATCTGCAAAGGCAAATCAGGTCCCCAAGGGAAAACAAGTCTTAAGACGACGCTAAGGCCTCCAAAGTCCTCTCCACGACCATGAACCAAACTGCCTGCAGGTCTGCAGCTGCAGGACGCTACATGTCTGCTTTTAAAGCAACCCCTTTCTGCCCTCGGGTGCTACAATGCCCTTTTATGCCCTCCCATCACAGGGCAAGAGCAGCCGCTGCAGAACCTTGCAGGGCAGCACTGACAGGACTGGACAAAGGGGATCAGAGTTAAACAAAGCATTCTGATGACACGAGCTTGTCACTGTGTCTCTTTACAGATGTAGATATATATAGAGAGAAGTGGGGTGATATTGCTCAAAGTCACACAGCTAATAAGTGGCAAAGTATATAACTCTGCTCCTCCCTCCTGTGTGACGCCCAACTGGGACAACCACAGGGTTCTCTCGTGGCTGCCTGAACAGTCTTTTCCTATCACTCATGACACACAATAGTGTCTGAACTTAGCCTGCATTTGCAGCATCTTTTCCCTCCAGTTTCTCAGGAACAAGGCTGTTCGGGCCTGTATGAATTCCGGCTTCCTGAAATCTCCGTGCTCAGGCTGGTCTTGCCTGTGCATCCGGCCCGCTGCTCAGAGGCTCTTCCTCCCCTGCAGGAGGACGTTTCTAATCTTCACAGGGACACAACCTCAGGGGAGCTCTCCTCTCGCCCTCAGCATGGCAGGTGTCCCAGGCCTCATCCCGAGCAGCCCCGTTAGGACGGTGTCTGCCCAGCTCTGCTAGTCAGATCAGCAGCCTCAATGCCAGGGATTATACCCAGGTCACACTGCAAACCTACTGCCCGCCTCACAGCCCCCAGCCAGCAGGTCACCTGGAAGTCACAGCAAGTGCCCCACCCAATCCAGAAGTCTCTTCTTTTGCCAGCACCACTGATGAATGGTTTCCAACCTTCGGACAGTTTCGCACAAAACAGCACCTTCTACTGTGAAACGGGTGGTTTTTCTTCTGCGCCTCATCCTTACTGGAAACGTAAAGGGAAACCAAAAGGCCTTTTCTCAACCCTTTTCTGATGAAACCCTCCCACCCACAATACTCATATGCTCAAGAGCTTTGGATCCACATGATTTTCGTTCTCTTAGGCTAAGTGGCTCAAAAAACTAAGGGATTCTTTCTCCTTTGAGGGTATTAGCACTCAGTTTCTCGGCTTTAATCTGTTTTTGTCTCTCTCTTCAGTGACCCTAGCAGTTGCCACCTCTTACTCCCTTCAGCAGCCTCCCTCCCAACTTCAAGTCTAGGAAATCAGCTGTGATGAGGGGCATGGGGGCAGTCACAGAAGATGCAACTAAGGCACAGAGAGGCTACATAATTTGCCCAAGAAATCACCTTGAACCACCAACAGAGTGTGTCACGTCCCTCTGTTTAACTCTAATGCTAAGCAAGTTAACTTTTTGTAGATTATGTTTATAAACAGATGAGGTATGAAAATACATACAAGGACACACATCAACTCTAAGATATTCATTAACTCCACTATTTTGTTTCTATTTATTTTATTTCTATTAAAAAATTAAGAACCCCTGCAGTCAATATAGCAAAATGTTACTGGGTTTTAAATCCAGAATATACAGGGGTTGTGTCATTACTCATTCTTGTATGTATTTTCACAAGACAAAATGATTTGAAAGTCTCTCTCTCCGCCCCCTACTCACTACTGGCTCTCACCAGAGCTCCCAGACCACACATCTAACAGCCTTTCACTTTACCCACAGCTGAACTCATCAGTTTTCCCCCAGAACTCCCTCTGCTGCTTTCCCTCCTCAGAACACAGCAGGACCATTATTTAACTCATTAATCCACCCAGAAACCTGGGCCTTACTCCATCCTACCTTCACAGACAGCATTGATCCTTTCCTCTTTACCATCTAAACATGCCTTCAATCTGTTCGCTTTTACCCACTGACCGTCCCACCGCTCAATTGGAAGCCAACAACACTGCCCACCTGGACTCATGAGTCTCCCAGGTGGCCCCACAGCCACTCTCCCCTACTTGAGACAAATGTGATTGTGTCTCTCCCACGCTTTTGGACTCATTTCAGACCCACTGTTCTTAGAAGAAACTTCAATTTCTTCACCTGGTGAAGGTCCTTGCCATGAAACTGTCAGCTCAGTAAGGGCAGGACACACCCTCGTCCCTCGGCTCCACCATCTGGCAGAGCATCAGCTTGGGAGGATTGAGTTCTTAGCAAACTACTTCACTTATCCATACAAATCCATGGTAGATTAGAAAGATTTTAGATGTTGAGCTCGACTATTAATTTGGGGATTTTGCACTGGCAACCTGCAAGTATATATTCCAATTATTGTGTCTTCTTAAAACCATACCCAGATTAAAGGAGTATTTGTGGAATGTCTTCAGAGTAAAAGGGACTGTACTTTTACAGATTTTATGTTTTAAAATATGAACAACCCGGACAGGGTCAAAAATAGAACCACCTCACAAGTGACAGAAGACAGGTGAGACGCATATAGCAACAGGTCACAAAGATGGTAAGAGCAAAATTGTTTCTCCAACCCCCAAAACATTCCTCCAAGAACTGAAAACTCAGAAATTTGAAAGTAAAATACTATCATATAAAGAAAGAAAATAAATAATCCTCTTCATCAGGGTTTCTAGACCTGACTGCAGAGTTATTAGCAGGCCATACTGAATCCTAGCACAGAAAAATCAGATGGACTAGTGGTGAGTAAGTTCCAGGAAAATGGCAGTAACTCCTCCACTTGAAAGAGGACACACACTCACTTGTTCAAGGTGATTGTAAACCACATTCTGCAGAAATTCAGAAGATTCAGGCACCGCTTCTAGATGGTGATGACACGGAAGGACGGCTTGGATGCATGCTTCTAACTGAGTCACCGGCATTCTTACACTGCAGGGGGAAATGGAGGCCCTCAGCCAAGAGCACAGTTGTTCCTGTCATGTATCCCAGGCCGTGCCTCGGGGACTCAGTGTACTGTAGCAGTCCGGCCCCAGGTGAGGACCCGCAGCGTGGCCCAAGCAAGCAGGAGGGGCACTGTGCTTGAGAAATCCCATCCCCCATGGGGGCAAGAGGGGCTGGTGGGGTTGTGTGAACCTATAAATGCTCATAGAAATACACCTGCATACAGTGAAGTGATAAAATTAAAAGTAGCAGGCTATTTAACAAAATTTCAATTGTCAGTGTTAATTTTACCATTCCATTCCGCTTGTCCCCTGCACTCTGAGACAGGCTTAGGCTCTCTCACACATGCAGCTCTGATGCAATGGTTGTGAAGTTATTTTACTTTGCTGCAAGTGTCTTCGCTCCCAGTGTCACTGTGACTGTCGTCTCTTAACACAGTCAGATATCTTCCTGCATCTCTCCCTGAGTTCCTTGCTCCTGCTTCTCAGATCCTGAGATAAAGAACAGGTGAAGGCACATGACTGGAAAAGTCAATGTGGACTTGACCAAAGTCCTCAGTGACCCCCTAGGTGAGTGCTGCCCACCCCTTACCTTCGATTCTCAAGGTTCTGCCCAGGGTGACATCCAGCCAGGAGAGAGTCCTGGGCCCTATTAAAAGCTGTGTGGCTTGGGTGCAGGGAAAGCTGCAGGAGCTGGTTCTGTAGCCGGTCCCATCCACACCTCTGCTCCTCTCTCTCCCGAGGCAGCGCTGCCAAGCCCCCAGGCTCCCTGAGCTTCTGTCTTTCTCTTCTACTCTACTTCAAGCCCTTTTCCTCTTCCTTTACTCCCTGATTATCCCTAGCTGGAGTGATTTTTCTATCATAGAATCTGAAAAAATTTCCTGCAGCTGAAAAAGAGGTGCCAGAGGTCAACGCGCATATGGTGGTTCCTGAATAGAGCCCCTGGTTAGGGGGACCCTCACCAACACTCACGGGGCATCAGGCATGTTGCAGGGTCGACCACCACCAACAAGAGTTTGCTGTGACACCAAGGCACGCACAGCATCCCTGCTCACTAAATTGTAGTTGTAGTCCTTTATTAAGAAGCAAAAATAAAAAAATTGCTCATGTTTCTTACTAAAATTATTTATGAGGGAGAAAAAGAAATTGTAATAGAAAGAACAAATTTCACTCCATGTTAGATGTGTTCATTTGGCTTTAATCCTGTACCTTGTTTTCTAGGCTCAGACTTGCTATCTCTGCACCTTTTGTAAAAGAAAGTTGCCTTTAGCCTGAAATATCCAGGAGGGCCTATTCTCCGGGCTCTGATCTTTAAGGATATTTGCTCTTCTACACTTATGTATAGATGGCAAGTTGTAAAATAGTGAATAACCTTTCTTTTTTTTTGGAGGTTTTACAGGGGCACCATAATTTGACCCACATGGACAGCTGCAGGAACAAAGGATTTCAAGGACAAACAATTCATACAGCAAGAAGTTTGCAACAACCAGCCACATCCCTGCCGCTTTTTAGTATAAAAGGAGACTGAATTCTGCCCTGGGGAAGAGAGTTCTACTGGATAACAATATGCCATTTTCTGGGTCTGCCAGCTTTACAAATAAAGTCTCTTTTCCTTACTCCAACATCTCATCTCCCGATTAATCGGCCTGTCATGCAGCAAGCAGAACGAGTTTGGACTTGGTAACAAATTGACTGCCTTAGAGGTAGTATGTCTCCACTGTTTCCTCATTTCCAGTATTTCACCACCTATCAATTTTATATGCTTTTTAACAACATGAACAAAAAACCTATTACAAGGAATTGATTCCACAGAAATAAAATTATTTCTACTCCTTCAAAACTTTTTTCTTTTCTATTTTATTTTGTTTTGCTTATTGAAAAGAAAATAAATTCAAATCTTTTTATTTCACGTATTTTTATAACTAGATATTGTAAATACTACAAAGATATTTAAATTGCAATAAAAATTGTTCATATATTAGTATAAAGATATATACACAATCAATGCAGATTAGGAAAGGAGTAGATATTTACTAAAAATCCACTGCACATCCAGTCTTTTACAAGCATATCCTGGAATATAAGCTCTATTATCCAGGGTCCCCCACCCCCAATCTCACTGCGGAGTCCCTTAGTAATCAACTACCAAGGCACCAGCATAGAACCATGAGATCACTAGTTTAGGTATAAATGAGAGTATTAGCTCATTCAATTCTAAAACAGAAACCTTAAAATAAATACTGAACTTACTTACAGATAAACAAATTTGGACACAAAAAAGTACAGTTTCTCCCCAAATTCACAAAGATAATAACTGGTAAAGGCAAGATTTGAACTCATCTGCCTTGAATATAAAGCTAAGTTGGAAATCCCCTTCAACTGTGGAGGACCAGCAGCACAGCCTGTCACCCTATCTTTGTTCAGATCTGGCTTTAGACAGCCTGAGACAGCACCCCTTCCTATGGAACTCGAGGGCAAACAATAACAATAAGGATTTTATATTCAGTAGTTTCTTAGGTCTCAATTATATAAAGTGTCAGCAGGTCAGCAGAAAACTCTGGGAAATATGAGTGGGTCCAGAGCTTTTTGCTGATAAGAAACTCAATCTATCAGGACAGAGTGACCTTCCCATGAGAGGCCTCATGGACATAAACTAAAGGCAACTGAGCAATGAAAACTAGCAAGAACATGGAACTCAAGCAAGAAGGATCCCTACCATCCCCTGCCCAGTTGCCTCTTCACCTTTGTGGACAAGACGGCAGAAGGTCCATGTTCTTGTCCAAGTTACAACATCATGGATTCTCACCCATATAATATTACGACTCTATGCTGTCTTAAGTCCTTTCCAACTAAAATATGATGACACCAATATCTCAGCGGAATGTCTATGTCTCCACTTTCTCTCTTCTATTAGGAGACTATATCTATGGCCACAAAGCCGAAATTCAATTAAAAACACCATGCACGAAGCCTGGTGAAAGTCTGTGTAAGAGACATTGTTCTCAAGCTCAGTGAGTGAAAACTCAGAAAAAGTGGTCCTTATCCCTCTGCAAGTGGAAGGTAGCCTGATTGTGTGTGTGTATGTGTGCACACGTGTGTGTGTAAATCAAATACAATGTATTGTGGGATGTGCACAGATTTTTTTTATGTTACTATCATTTCATGAGGATGAGCCAACCTTTAAAGTAATTTGAATCTACTATTCTGAGAGAGTCTCAGGATCTTTTGGTGGAGGATGGGAAAGGGGAAAGGAAAGGAGGAAAGAAGTAAATGAAGCAAAGCTGTAAGTATACTGCTAGGGAAAGGCAAGACATTAATTTTGTTCCTACTTGCATCACACACAAATTAGGGACTGGCTTTCCCACATGTCTTGTCAAGCACTGAGTTGCAGAAGAACAGGTGACAGCCCATTTCTCACTGAGCTTGTGACTGTACGTGGCATCTTATAGACACTAATTATTTAACCTGATCAAACAATCTGGCAGCAGGCTGTAATTCTCCTATTTTGAGAGATAAGAAAACAGGAAGTGAAATAGGGTATATAGCTTGACCAAAGTCAGAGGACAAGTAAACTAAAGAAGATGAATTCAAACTCAGATCTGAATGCAGAGTCTGATCTTCCCACTCCGAGGGCTGGAAATTCCTTAACACACAGGGTCCCCAGCTCCTCTGCTTTGTTCCTGGCACCAAGCATTTCCCATGGCGATATTCTCCAGTTCTCAGACACAGCGCTCTGTGCAGCCAATAACCTCCATTCGACCTTGATCATCTACCTGTCACGCCCACCAGGCTTCACCAGGCAAGAAAGCTGGCTTTCAACTGCATACAAAGCCACCCCTGTTTTATCCTGGACTCTTCAGCGGCTTTTCCAGCGTAAACACAGCCATGAAAGTGCTCACAGTTTGTACATGAGCCACACTACCTCTCTCCATCTCTGTCCCCACCTATACTACTTTGCTATGACCATTTTGAGAATCTTGGAAACAAATTTTTAAAAACAGAAAAGAAAGGATTCTGTAACAAGTACTTAATACTTACAATTTTAAATGAGAAGTTACAAAGTGAGTATTTACAAACCGAATCTGCCTTCCTAGGTGTCAGTTTTAACAGTTAAAATATACAATAGCAAAAAATTCTGACTTAAATAATTAACAAAAACATCAACAATAATCTGGAATAAACTCAAAAACAATGCCCATGTTGTACATGGAGGAAGTACAGGACTGTACTGTGGGGTAAAGTAAGAGGTGTGAAAGTAGAGACATCAACATTTTGTATGCAGGAAAGCAGTTTTGTAAAAATGTACGTTCTCCTAAAGATAATTCAAAAGTACTAAAAAATCCCACGAGAGCACTTCTTTTTTTTTTTAACTTGAAAAATTATATTAGAATTCTTCAGGAATAATAAAGTCATAATACTAACCAAGAAAATTTGGGATCGAAAAGAGAATCAAAAAATCGCACTGTCAGATATTAAATAAATGTTTACAATATGTAAGATATAGTGCTAGTGTAAGAAAGTAAGATTGATAAAAATAAACCATGAGCTCAAAAAGAGACTCTAGTGTACATAAGTATTCTTTACAGGTGGGATTTCAAGTTAAAAAGCAAAGTAGGAATTCAATAATTGTCTTGGGACAATCAGAGAATCCCCTGGAAAAAACAAATTCTATTCCAGTCATAATGACCGCAAGAAAAATTACAGAATGTGATGTGAATATTAGAAAGTACTAATAACAGCGAATATAATTCTTTGCTCATATTAATTCAACTTCTCTTCACTATAACAAGTACCATCATCATCTCCATCTTAGAGATTAAAAAAACCTACAGAAGAAATTTATACCATTATAAGAAAGTATTTCTAAGAATAATATCAGGAATAAAACCCAAAAAGAAGACATTTACAATCTTAAGATTATTTTGGGCCACAACAAAAATGAACCTACTGAACAAAATGAAAGGCAAAATATGACAAGGGAAAGCTCTCTGATACATGTTGATGAAGGCAAGGGGTTAATGTTCATAATATACATAGAGCTGTCACAAAGCAACAAGAAGCTGCCTCACTTAAATGTGTGCAAAGGACAAAAGAGATCATTCACTTTTTAAAAGTCAGATGGCTAATGAGTGAAAAATGCTCAATACCTCACTGGTCATCAAGTGCAAATTAAAACAATGAAAAAGTACTTTTGCTCATCATATTGGCACATATTTTTAAAAGATATTCTAGCTAGTGTCCATCTTTGAGAGAACAAACTGTGAGCGATCTTTTGGAGGATGACATGTCAATGGATATGTAAACTCTGAAAAACGTGTGTACACACAGGCTGAACTCCACATTTTGGAATCGTTTCATTTAGAAAAATTCAGTTCAAAAAGATGTACTTATCAGAGCATTTACACAGCACTGTTTACAATGGTGAGAAGAAAAGCTGAAGTGAAATCATATCCAGCGATAGAGAATTGGTTACATAAGTTATTCTACATCTTTTCATGCCCCACAGGAGAAGGAATTTCTTGATTCACTTGAAAGGAGCCTGTGATTTATGTAGTTGTCACATCCAAGGACTAAATTTCCAGAAACCTTAACGAAAATAATACTCATACAAGATCACAGGAATGTTTGTATAAGAAGTATGCCAGTCAAACACCCTTTCTGACAGTGGAAAATGGAGAAAACTTAAGTGTCCACCATCAAGACAATGATGCGGTAAATCACGGTGAGCTGTGGGCACTAAAGTTCCGGTGTTTCGGCGTGGTCCAAGGCCTTGTCCACAGTACGCCCCCACGAAAGGTGTCCTTACACAAGAGACCAAACCTGCATATCAGGAAAACCCTCTACTCTATCTGAAAGGACCGGGTGAGTCTGGAGAGAGAGGACGTCTGTGATATATACCTGAGTGAATAAACCGAGCTGCAGAAAACATATAGTATGGCCTTATTTTTCAATAAAGCATATATACACACACATAGACATAGATTTCTCATATACGTGTATGTATGAGTTTATTTATATGACATAGGCATAAAGGTCATGAAATATATACTCCACATTGTCAGCAGTTTTTACTCTCAGGAAAAAAGGGGAAGGGATGTAGGGGACTTTCGGTACCACAACAGATCTCTTTTCAGAATTTCAGTTAAGTATACTTGGAATTTAAAAGTTTATTTAAGTCCAAAGTAAAATGGACGAGGACTCCACAAGACAGAATGCTATACTAGTCATTAAAAATCATGCCAGGGGAGATAGAATATTGTAGAAAAATGTGTAATAAGCCGAATGGAAAATGGAGGTCTCCACACAGTATACAGGCACACATTGCTCGCTGGTTTTTATGACAGAGGTAATACACACTGATGAAAAGAACAGAAAATAGATGTTAATGTGTTAATTATTATCTCTGAGTACTGGCACCAGGATAGATCCATTTGACCCTTTTTTTAATACATTTATATTAAATACACACTATTTTTCATCTGAAAAATGCATTTTTAGATGTCTAGTACCACACATTGGAAAATTACACGAGTACTTACAGAAACAAATAACTAGGAGACACCGCAGCAGCGTCACAAAGTGTAGAAAGGGCGATCCTGAATAACACCGCGCAGTTACATAAGGACCCACAAAGTGAGAGCACCTGCTGTAACAGGGCGCGGCCCCCTTCCATTTGTCAGATGTGTCTTCAGGGCTGAGGCAGTTCTGAGCACGGCCAGTGTCAGTGCTGGTGTCTGGATGGATGCCACTGGAGGTGAGGGCACCTGCAAGCCGAGAGGAAGAACAGAAATCATCCTCTGCTTTTTCTGTCTTGTTTCTTTGTTACTTTTAAAGAGAGGCGGAAATAAGATAAACTGGATCTTTCCTACTGAAATTTCAGTAATGAAACCATTTTTAAAGTGATCACAACTTATATTCTGCCTATGACTGTCTTTTCAACAAAGCATCATATTTATAAAATGTTAATTAACTCAGTTAATTAACTCCCTGTTGAAACATTCTAGTAAAGAGCATGAACTGCAGTATGTAAAAGAACCACACCTGCAGTGACTAGCTCAGCTGTCTTGACGGCAGTGCAGTCAGCCCCCACCATCCCGTGGCCCTGAGCTCCTGATGCTGGTAAGAGAGCGCGCTGCTGCCTCAGATGGAAAGAAAAGGTGAAAGCATTTTCTGAAATCTACAGCACTGACAAAACATAACTGGTAAATCCCAGGCTCCTTTGAGGCTGTCATTTTCCGTTTCTGGCCAACACCCGTCAATGAGCAGAACCACCCCATTCCCGAGTCATGGGACTCACGTGGGCAGAAGTTTTGGAGAAATTTCCAGGTATAGAATGTAAACCAACTATACATAAAACTCTGAAAAAGAAAAGATGCAATAATCTGATTTTGGAAGACACTAAAATATTCTCCTAAGCCTTAGTACTTGGAAAGGCTGGGCTTCTACTAAGCCACTTATTTATTTCACAGCCAATGAGCATCTCCCACAAACCCTGTTTCCCTGTGTCTGCTGGGAGCTTCAGGCACATTGATGTTGTCTATCTTATAAGTCACAAGGCAGAGGCGTGTGTCTCACGCTGGCAACTCTCACACAGGCTCAACTCCTAGCCTCACTGTATGAACTTGGCCCCATTTTCTCACCTGTTTATTTGGTACCTGTTCTTCTGTAAGCTGCCTGAAATGCTTATTGAAACAAGTCAGAAGAATGAGTGGGTAGAGAAATGGACAGATGGACAGGTGAGAGATGGGCAGAAAAACAGAGAGTCTCCAAGAGAAGGGGAGCAATCAAAATTACCTATGCAAAACCCTCTTCTAGTCAGGGAAGGAAACCGCCACGGAGAAGTGTGAAGAGGCAGGTTGCTTAGGACTGTTTCCTGGATTCCATGAAAAGTCACACCAAGAGATGAGAGGGTAGAACTATAAATAATAAAAGAAAAAATCATGCATGTTTGAAAAATATATCTACATTATGTACTTTCTAAAGAATAGAGTCAAATTAGCAAGGCCCAATAACACAATCCTTGGGTATATACAGAAGTGAGAATCCCATCTCCAATCTGCAAGGCATCCCTTTGGAGCACTGAGAGTCTACACGGTGCAGTCATAAAGCCATCACCGCAAAAGCGATGCTATCCTGCACTTACGAGGAAAGAGCAGCTGTGCTCGGTCTGCCTACACGTGTCTTTTACACCCCTCAGCACCTCTACGGGGGAGGGACGCCTAGCGAGCCCCATCTCTGCAGGACAGAAAACAAGTCCAAGAGAGGCTAAGCCGACCTACCAATTCTCCATCTCACAGGACTTGTCACTCCAGACCAGGACTCGAACTCGGACCCACGTTTGTAACCACAGTACTACCGTATTTTATGTGCTTTTTGTGTGTATAATACATTTGTTTCTGGCATGAAAGGGTATTTAATAAATGATCGGTTGTCTTGTCTATCTCATTAGTTCACAATCTTTATATTTTTGAATTGTACTCTTCCCCTGGAGAAAGGAACGGAAAGAGCGGGGGTCAGAATGAGGTGGGGCTCCATTCTTTATCTGTTGCCTCATCTCATCCAAGTCCCCAAACAGGGAGAAAGAGCAAATGTTCTCTTCATCATTTAAAGAGAGGGCTCCAGTGACGGTGACTTACTCAACCCCAAAACCAAGTCTGGGGGAAGGGCACATGCAGCAACGAGAGCAGTATCACCTGTAGGAAGGCAAAAAGAGCTCAGGGGATGGCTCAATGGGTCAGCCTGATTTCATTTCAATCGATAATACAATAGCACACTCTAAAAAAACTAGAATGCAATGGATTTCCTCTTTCTTGACATCTAGCAAGTTTCCACATCTCACATGTAACATTATCACGAACTAGTGAAAGGAAGAGTCCACAGACAAGGAAAATCAATGCCACAGGCAGGCTGAAACACAGGCTGGAGGAAAGGAAGGGAAAGGGCATAGTAAAGAAGAGGGGAAATTCTGGGAAAAAGACATCATCACAAGGACTCTCAAGCATCATCCAGCAATCATATAATCATTCTTTCAAGAGAGAGTTACTTAGGTCCTATTTTGTGCAACATTGTACAGTGGGCGAAGCAAGAGCACAGCGTCCATGGTGGCAGCAAGCTGCGGAGCTCCAGTACACTTCTGATCCCGGTACCTTGCACACTTGTCCTCAGTATAAAGGCAAAATATATAGTAAAATAATCCAATGTAAACTCTATGCAATGCTGAAAAAAATTAAAGAATACCTAAATACCTGGACAGACACACCACGCACATTCCTGAATCAAATGACAGCATTCTTGGGATGGCAGTGCTCCCCAGAGCGATCCATATATTCAACGTGGACTCGATCACAATCCCAGTGGGTTCCTCTGCAGAAACTGACTATCTGCTGCTACAATTCATATGGGAATTCGAGGATCTCAGTAACCAAACCGTACTTGAAATAGAAGAACAGTTTGAGAGGACTTGTAATTCTCAATTTCAAACCTTACAACTGTATCTCCAGGTGAGATTAGAGGCCATTTTTAAGTTATAATTGTGTTTATCCTTATTTTCTAAATTCTGTACAACGAATATACCTGTTAGAATAAGAAATTTAAAAAGTAAGGTATCTTTTAAAACATGCAAACCTATTCATTCATTGGGAAAAAAATATTTTGACTATAAAGAAGTAAACAAATATCTAGTGAAAAAGGACTATTTAAAAACAAGAGTGCATTTACATTTTTTGTAAATTGGAAACGGAAAAGCACAAACACATCAAGTTTCTAGGGAGAGTGTTGCAACATATTAATTGTTATTTCCAAAATTCTAATTGAACACTGAAAACTCACGAAAGACAAAATCTTGATTGACAGCCAACTGCAAACACATGGAGAGCAAAGGCCTAGAAATCACAGTTCCTTTAACTCTGCTACTAACTCAATAGGAGAGGAAATTCCTCAGTGAGGGGACAGTGGAATCCCATGCATAAGACAGGATACACAGTACAAACTGCACTAGAATTGGGGGTGATTTCCATAGAAGAATTCTAAAGTTACAACATTGATGAAAAACTATAAAAACACTGACAGACAGATTAAAACACACAGTCATGTATATTATATAAAAACATATGAAGTCTGCCCCCATGTTGCATAGAAATACAAACATATTTGTTCATTTATGGGCACTGATTACTTTATCCCAGGTAGAATATTTCAACTAAAATAGATAATCAATAATACACTCCTCTTGTCAAAACTAGTTGATAAGTTACTCTGCCATGTATGCATAATGTGTCTAAGATAGATTTAAAATTAGTGAAAAAGATTTTTGTATGGTTTCTTGAACCCTTCTCAAAACACCAAGCTTAATTTTAAAATAAATCTGAGCAGTATTTCTATATGATCTTTTCCCTTGTGAAATGAACAACACAGTCTGTTGTCAAAATTCTTTCCTTACAATGATTCACGAGCACCGTATACTCACAAAACTGCTGGACAGCAAGGCACTATCCAGACACTGTGACAAATCAAATGAAACACAAGGAAGACAGTGACCCTATTCTGCAGGGCTTATAATCTGTTCCAACACCGGGTTTTTATTTGATTTGTTTGATTGGTTAGAAAAATAAAATCACTCAAGTACATTCTTCTTTGAGCATTATGTAAATCATGACTCTCTTTTTAGTGTCATGAGCAGGAAAGACTTGAGTATGAATTGATTAGATCAACTAGGCACAATCATCGCTGGAGCCTGTGTAATAAATAAGTACATGAGATCTAAAATAAACCTACACAGATCTCTGCAAGGAAAATGAAGAGGTGAGTTCCCCAATGAGAAAACAAACAATCAAGAAATCAAAAAAGGAAAACTTTTTCATTAATGATTCCAGGCAGTAGTGGAGCATGGTGGTGAAGATCACAAATGCTGGGGACAAACATGAGGGTCTGAAATCCCACAGCACTGGGTAGCTGTGACACTGATATTTCAGTGAAATTTTCTGCACCTCAGTCTCCTATCCATAGACTGGGGACAGCCACAGCACCCATCTCCTAGAACAGTCTTAAGAATTAAGTTATTTTTTATATAAAAGTTTAAATAAAATACCTCAGATTTTAAATATTACCCCAAAAGCTCAAGGAACAAAGAAAACAGTGATAAATTGGAGTTCATCAAATGTTAAAAATTTGCTTCAAAGGACACCATCCAGAAGGTGAAAAAACATCTGAGAGGAGAAAATTTTTTCAAATTATTTATCTGATTAAGTATTTGTATCTTCAAATAAAAGAAAAAACTCCTACAACTCAACAAGAAAAAGAGAACTCAATTAAAATGTGTATAAAGTATCTGAAAATGTATTTTTCAAAGAAAATATACAAATGGCCAATAAGCACAATCAAACGATGTTCAATATCATTAGCTGTAAAAGAAATCAAGTCAAAACCACTAGGAGAAACCGCTTCACACTTACTACAATAGGTTATAATAAAAAAAAATGTGTAACAAGCACTAATGAAGACACAGAGGAAGCGGAGCGCGCAGCCCTTGCTTTTGAGGATGTAACACAGGGTGGCCACTTTAGAAAACAGCCTGGCAGGTCCTCAGAGAGTTGAACATTTGGTTTATGAATGACCCAGCATTTCTGCTCTCTGGTCACACAAGTAAGAGAACTGCAAACAAATGTCCACATAAAAATTCCTACAGGAGTATTCACGGCGCCATTACTCTTCACAAACAAAAAGCAGACACAACACAAACGACTATCACCTGATGAATGGGTAAACAGTAGGGCCCAGATATACAGTAGAATATAATTCAGCAATAGCAAAGCATAGAGTACTGACCCAGGCCACAACCTGGAAATACATTGAAAAAGTTACTCAGTGTGAAAGAAGTCAGTCACAATAGACAGTTCCATTTACATGAAATAACTTGTTTTACATGAAATGTCCAGCACAGGCAAATCCATAGAGAGAGAACAGTGGCTGCCTGGGGCTGGGGGAGGATGAGGAAGATGGGAATGACTGCTTGTGCATACAGGGCTTCCTGTTGGGGGATGAAAATATTCTAAGATTGACTGCGATGCACAATTCTGGGCTTTGAGTAAAAACCGCTGCACATTTTAATGGGTGAATTGTATTAAAACTGTTAAGGACAAAAGCACCTAGGGCCAGAACCTTCAAATAGTAAATGCAAATTGCTAACTTTTATTACAGGAAGAAGAAACTGCCCTCAGCATGAAAGCAGGAGATCGGCAAATATGGGTTAACAGAATTGGACAAGAGCATTTCACTTGAAAGAGTTGCTGAGTGTACACGAAATATTCAGAAATAGGAAAATCAGCTTGACATCACGAAGAAGCATTCTGCTTCAAATGCAGATCAAGGATTCGGCAAGCCCAGCTGCTAGAAATAACCAGAGAAGAAACCTGGTTCTTACAACAAGCACCAGAGCCAACAAGGAAATGGTGGTGAGGAAAGCAGGCAGCCAAAAATCTGGAACAGTTTGCTACAAATAATTTCTCCACTGAAAATTCAAAAATAAAATGAAAGTGATGCAATGCTTAGCTGGCCTCACGTTAAAGGGCTTCCTCTGCTGCTCGACAGTTCTGTAACCCCGAATGAGAGACTCAGGAGAATCAGCATGGCTCCTGGCAGTCCCCAAGTGACTGCCCTCCAGCACGTTTACCACCATCACATCTGCCAGGGTTGTATTGCAGAGAAGAGACCAACTTCTAAAAGGCACAGGAAATGTTTACCAGGGAAGAAAAGGCTGCTGTCAGTCCTGGGACAGAGGCAGTGTGAGCAGAGGCCAGAAGGCTGCAGGTGAACTGGAGCAGACCTGGGGCAGGAAGGGACCACGGAAGAGCAGATCTCAATTTTCTACTCTCTCTCCCTCGGGTAGGAGAGATAAAGCCTGCATCCTTCTCACCTGGAACTGTGGGTTCTGGCTGGCAGAAGTCTTACGTACAGGGAATGAATACTCAAGACTCTGTGGAAAAAGTCACGAAAGAGAGAGGGCGTAGGGACCCAACTCCACGAGCCTCTCAAATGATCCCATATTTATTGTGTATAATCAAAGGAAAACGTCATTAACAGTTGTGTGATAGTAAGCAGGAACTTGGGGAAAGAAGGATGAGACAGAGATTGTAGAATCCACCATGAGTACAAAGGCTTAGTGTATCTTTAGGTAAGTCATGGGGTGAGGGGAATAAGATACATCCTTTAGACATGTGAATTACAAAGCAGACCACCAGACCAGCTAGGTCCTTGCTTGGGGGATAATAGAGTATCTAACTGCACACAAGCCCAGCCTTTATAGCTGTGGGCCTGGGTCATTGCTTTGCGATGAGCAGAGTGCTATCTAAAACATCATCTACGCAAGCAAAGCATTATCTCTGCTTTTTAAGGCAAGGAGACAGGAGTGAGGATGCACAGGCACTTGCTTGCAAAGCAGTTACTAAGCATACGTTTTCTTCTTAAATTTGACAGGCGGCTGGGGTCTGTTACAATTTGTTAACCCAATCATGGGCTCCCACATGGAACCATTATGGAGGACACCCTAAGGTGACAAATCCTGGCTCTGGGTCTTTTCCTGCCAGCTTCAGCCACTCTAGCAGAGTCTAGGCACATTCCTGAATAATGATCATACAGAACCACCCACACTGTTAACTCCTGGTGCTTGAAACTTAATTTTAGCTCTGCACAACTTAACGTAGAAAAGTTTCAGAAATAAAAGATATTATATTTACTTTATATCTCATCATAGGACTGATTTTTCTGATTGCTCTAAGCTGCTTCTTCTTGGTAAAGCACCTAATTCTGCAGGTGAATTCAGTACTTTCTTTGGGCATAACTAGCCAGTTTGGGCTCGCTAACTTCTATTGGTCAAATACCGATACACTTAATTGATTTCATTGTTCATCAATTTCAGCTGGGAGCAGAGGGAGTGTCACTCTGTTCCTCAGCCCACCCTCAACCCTTATCATCAGCAACTCAGGCCTCCGGAAACCAAAAAAAGCTTTTGTTTCCCTTCTACAGTTTCAACAAACCCAACAGGATACATAAGCCTGGAGAAAGAATTCAACACAAATGTTAAAACAAAAATCAATAAACCTGAAGCAACTCCATCTCCGAATCATGATACACAATGACATGAGATTAAGTGTGTCAGGCCCAAAGCATGGGTGAGCCTGACCACCTGATTTCTATTCTTCAAAGGAAGGAAAGTTTTCCTATTTTTTATTATCACTCTGTCATTGTTTCTGATTAAGCCAAAAACTAGTTTATGAAATAATTAAGCATTGAAATAACAGATTTTTGTTGTATCAATTACAGAAGGCATTCAGAGGTGTTAGGAAAAACCACCTCTGTAAAAAATGCAAAATTTCTTCCACTGTGAAGAACACGTATACAAAATGCAACAGAGAATTCAAGCTCTTGTGGAGAGGAGCAAAAGCCACAGAATCAAAGCAAAGTCATTACTATGAGTCAACTCAAAATTCACTGGACAATCATGTTCAATGCATTCAATGAAATTTAAAGGCATACTGCAAACCATACACTTAATGATCTGCAGGCTAGAGGAAGAATTTCTCTCTTTAACAGACAAGAGTAATCAATAGGGTGCCCCACCAAACAAGGACCAAAGAACAATCAGGTTTTTAACAGTTCTGATATATCAGCATTTTCTAAAGATCAAAATCCAGAAATTTTAAACATTGATTCACACCACAATGAAACAAGCACTTAAAAAAAAAGAAAAGAAAATAAGCACATAGAACATGTACATAGATCAATGAGAATTTCTTGAGACGCTGGAAGAAACAGGCTATAGTCTTTTACTTGAGAAATAAAACTACTTTTAAAGATAAATGCTAAAACACATTTCATCATTCATGTTGCCTTGAAAAATCTGAGGCACTTGTATCTGATTAGAAAAGCAATTCTGAGTAATAGTGTGTTACAATTCAGAGCCAGTTTGCTTTAGAAGAAAAGAGAAAAGAAAAGCTACCGTTTCTCATATACTGCACAAAGTGTGAAGTGTCTCCCTGCCTCTTTCTCCTCCCGTTTTCTAAGCTCATGCTTCCCAACCCTTCTGAAACAAGTATGAGAACCTCTTATTCCCGCCAATATGCCAAATGACAAAAGAAAATCAATTTATTTGTGTAAGTATATGCTTAAACCTTGAACTGGAAGAGAAAGATATCAGAAGTCTATATGGAACTTATTTCTACATTCCTGAAATCACACACACAAACGTTCACACAGACACAGACACAGACACATACCCCCTGGATTACTGGGAAATTCACAAGCTTAGGATTTCCATCTTCTAGAAGATAACTTTGTAGTTAGTTTAAAATACAAAACTGTCAGCTTTGGAAAGCCTTGATCACCTGCTAAACCATCCAAATATCAAAGAGACCCAATTAGCCTTCTCGGTAGAATGTAATTTCCCATGATGGCAAAACATACCCTAAAAAGTCCTGGATCTAAGTCTCGTGTTTATCACTAGCTATGATCGTTTTTAAGCACATTAACAGATTCAGAAACTTATGTCTCAACAGCATTTATTCTTATTGAAATAGTATACGTGTTCATTTGCCTATACAGAGACCAGGTCCCATGATGGAGTTTAAGAGCTATTTTGTGTATTGCAATATTTATTTTTAAGTGCAGAAAAGGAGGGTGGGTATTACTCAGTTGTAGAGCACCTGCATAGCATGCACAATGTCCTGGCTTCAGTCCCCAGTACCTCAAAAAAAAAATAAATAAAATAAGGGCATATTTAAAAATGAGTAAAGTTATAAAAAAATGCAGACTAAAAACCACTGCAATCTAGGAGACACAATTACAATAAAAAAAACAAGAGTTTCTATCAATTATTGGCTATTTGCCAATCGCAGAGACAACCAGAAATCACACCTGATAACCATCACGTGTGATTCTCAGCAACCCTACTAAGTAGACACGGATGGGAAACCAGGCTCTGCAGATGAGGAGACGGAGCTCAGAGGAGCCGGGGACGCTGACCGTCCTGCTTCCCGTGACACCACATCAGCCCAGGGCAAGCGCTGACGGAGCTGCAATGAGGGGACACCCAGCTGCATGGAACCTTGGGGCACTGGGGAGTCCCAGAAAACACTAAAAACTGTTCAGTGAAAAACCAGCTCAAATATAATACACTGTGCCACATTCTTTAAACAGGGAAGATGAGTGAGACCTTTTTGATGCCTCCGTGTCCTTTCTGCCATCGTCAGTTACTTGCCCTCACAGCGTGACCAGTGATGAACTGGACCCCATATGAAGCGCACTCAGATGGCAGAGCATTTGAAGCTGTTTTATGAAGTTTGTAAGACTCTGTCTGTGCCTCACACAGGCGGTCATCCATCACTTCTCACCGGTGTGGATGTACCACCTGAAATCACTCCTTTCTGCTTTTTAAAATCCCTTCATCTACTCCAGACTTTTCAATAGCAAAGAAGCAGCTAAACCACAGACAGTGGACAGCTTTTCACCAAATTTCTTGAACAGCCCATCGGACTACCTGGAAGCCCTTTACTTTTATTAAACCCACTTCCAGGTACTTCATCATTTTCGGATTGGTGGACTTGGCCTCTGACTGAGCTACTCAGAGAGCTCCCAGCCTCACATCCGTGAGAGGACCCTGCTGTTGGGAGAAATCAGTGAGAAAGGCGTACATCCCCCAGTCATGTCTGCATGGCTAGAAGTGCCACAACGTGCTAAAAATTTATACCATCATAACCCCTGGGCTCCCATGGACTGGTTTCACATTAACCAAACTCATGAGACACTGATGCAAGAAAACCAGAAATTTAACTTATTAATGTAACAGAAGATGTGAAACTATGAACCAGACTGCAATATCAGAGTTCAACCATGAGTATATGTTCTCCTCCACGGCCCAAACACGGGCAGGCAGTCACATGGCAAGTGTGGACAGAAGCAGAGCAGGAAGGATTTCTAGATGAATTCAATGGACTAAATTTCTGTTATACCAACAGATCTGCTGCCTGGAAAACAATTAATTCTAATCACGGTGCACTCTTCGTGGACAGTTGCCGAGACACGACTGTGAGCACCTGTGTAACTCTCCTTTCCCTGTCCTTTCTGGGCTAATTGATGCACAGACGTACAGAAATCGAGGGATGCAGATACATCTAAACACCCAAAGCCCATTCTGGGAGCCACAATACCATACAGCCAGGGTTAAAATACTTGCTCTGCCACTTACTAGTTCTGTGACCTTGGTCAACTTACCCTCTGTGTGCCTCAATTTCCACACTGTGAAACTGGGATAACAATCAAACCTTCCTTACTCGCTTGTTGAGAAGATTGAAGGATTCATTTCTGTAAAACGCTCAGAAAAGAATGTAGCACATTTTGGGTGCTCAACAAATGTCAAATTAATATTACAGTGGTTTACAAGTCTCCTTCCTAATCATCTTCTGTGTTTCCTGGCTAGACTAATACCCAAAGGAAATTCTTATTTCTCCTTTTATAAACTCATGGGATGAACCCTTCTGTTCCATCCCACCACCTGTTTAAACTGATGGAAGGGATACCTCCTCCCCACTCCTCTGGGCCATGCAGAGTGCTACTCCCTTCACAGCCCTGACCCCTGGCCCACAGCTAGCCCTCCTCACATTAACAGATTGAGTTGTGATTCCGGGGAGACAAGCAGGGCATGTGAAACCCTTCCTTTCCCTCCAGTGTTGACTACCCTAGGGAAGCACCCTGGATGCTCAGCTCCATTGCAGAACAGCCCTGTGCATGATGGGGCTCATTCTCTCAAGGGAAGGCTTGCTGTGGCCCAGAGATACCTGGGACAGGGTGAGTCTCTACTTCTGGGACACAGTATCATGACACTCATTTATCCACAGCCCTGAAGTTCATGGAGAACGTGGCTTCATCAGTAACAAAGAAGACATTTATCGCCTGCCTACTCTTTTGTGTCATCTCTCAGTTGGCTGCTGGAGACAACATGTGTATAAGTATTGGTTCCCCTTAGGCCCCAACATATATGAAGTAACAAAAATTTCTGTGGCTTAACGTTGGTCCAGGGCGACTGTGTAACAGTTCTGACTCTGCTGATGCTAAATTATGGGTGTAGGAATTATGGAACGTCCTCAAATATCTTTCATCATAAAATCAGCTTTTCTTATTTTCTTGTTTCTTTGTAATTACCAAAGACTATAAAATGATGGCTGCACACAAAACAGCAGCTAAAGTTTATGAGCTCTCTTGACATACCCACTGTGGTAAACATGTTACATAATTACTAATTCTCACAATTCTACAAAGCAGATATGAGTGTCCCCTTCTCACAGACGAGGGGAAAACTCAGAACGAGCTGACTCAGGATCACATGGTTCAGTGTCAGCACGTGCAGGCAAACCCAAGTCAAGAAACTACACCCCATCATATATGTACCAAATCAACTCCCACCAATTAACACACAGCGGCGGGGTCAATACTCAGGGAACTCAACACACCTTTCAGCTTTATGGTGCTCCAGAGGCAGCTTCTAGCTGTTTTATAATATCCCGGCTCACTGGTTTCTAACACTAGAAGAAAAGCCCGATTTTGCCATTGTTTGCACAGCAAGTCTGAAATGTTCACAGCGAGATAAAAGAATAAAACTATGATATAAGCAGAAAAAATTTTCCAGGTAGAAAGACATAATGGACGTTGTGCTATTCTGAAGCATTAAGCAAAGGAATCAAAATAAAATCACATTGTTTAAGCCTTATTTTACAAACAGAAAAATTAAGACTGTAAAAAGTTGCAACAGCGCCACCTATGGCTAAAAAGACCTTCCAGGTTGCCGGGAAACATGCAACACAAAAATTGACTGTAAGATGAGAAACGAGAATCAGATAACTAGAAGCTTATGTAGCATATACTGCCCTTTGCTTCGGGGGGATGGAGGGGTATTCAGTATTTAATCTGATATTGCTAATACTCCTAAATATAAACAAAAGACATAGGCTCATGGAAGCTCATCTTAGAAGAGGAAAGAATCCAGTCCAGCCACTTCATTTTACACGAGGGGAGACTGAGACCTGAGATCTGTCCTCCTGGCAATCAGCAGCAAAGCTCTCCTAGGTCTCATGTCTTGCACTGTAGTAAAAACCAACAGAACTGTACTAGGCCTATATTCATAAAAGTCACGTCTGTATTTTTCCAACAGTAGGTAATCTAAGTATCTTGCAAAATACTTCTCAAAGAGCCAGGAAATCATAGAAGGGTATTGAAATACAAAAACATTTATTTACATATTAAAACAGCATGAGCTTTATTCTCTCTATTAAAAAAGTGACATGTCAAACCAAAATTTTGAAATTTTAAAACCTGAAAAGAGTGCAGAAAAAAATCAAAATTTTCTTTAGTCACAAAAGAGAGAAGCTTATTCCCTGATAATAATCAATGTGGATTCTTCTAAACTTAATGGTTCTGGTCAGGATCCCGAGAAATTAAATGTCTGATGGATGGTTACACGGCAACATGAATTCTGAGCTTACATTCTGTGTAAATAATCTTCAAGGTCGTCTGCTTAAGGCAATTTAAGTAGTCCCTGTCTCACTAGAATGACACAGATTTCATTAAAGCTTCATACTGCACTTAAAAAAAAACAATCCTAGTTACTTTAAGCCATATTAATGTATATCATATATACACATATTGAATATGCATCAGAAATAAGCTACCCTTTTTAGTATTCAGAGTTGATACTTCTAAACTATCAGTCACTGTGAAAGCACATTTTTATTAAGCACCTCTACGGTGCTTTGTATACAAGGCGTCCAGCTCTCACAGTCAGACAAGGTAAACCATATTACTCAAATTTCACAAATGACGAAATATACTTAAGCCATGTAAACAACTAAGATATTCATCATCAGGAAAGAAAAGAGTAAGGATTTTACTTACAATACTCACTGACAAAGTTTTCTTTCATACTAAGACTACATAAAACAAATTCAGTGTTTGGAAATTTTTCAGTAAATAAGCACCACTAGAAAAAACAAGTAACATCATTAGCAACAGTTGGACTTTCAAAGACCACTTCTCTCTTGCACAATAGTTATTTTAAATGTTTTGTTTTTAGTTCTCACAAAGCACTAAATTAAAAAACTATTTCCTTTACAGTCATTACCTGAGAATAAAACATTTGTGAAAATGTACAATTTTAATTTATGCCACTCTGCCTCTCATTCTCACTGGTGTCTCTCCTTTGAAGACCTCATCAGGCTGAGATAGCTAAAATCGGTCATTTATGGGCTCACAGGAGTTCGGGAAAACACTCAACGGGAAGCTGATTAGAGGAGCAATTGAGAATTCATCCTGTGCAGCCTGGATTCCAGCATCGAGCTAGCCACCGCCAGCTGCGTGTCATTTGGGGCAAGCTGACCCATCTCTCAATCCCTCAGCTACAAAAAAGGAGACACTGATACCTACAATCAAACACTTGCTATGAAGTAAAATATGAGCAAAGCATTTTAGCCTCAGTTAGGCGTCCACTCACAGCGAGTTTGGTCATTATGATGATGAGGATGGCTGTTAACAAATTAAGCTCGACCAAACAGGAGAAATCACCTTAAAGGAGAAACATTTTAAGTCCATGAGTATTTCCTTTTGGGTGGACTGTAGAATATTCTATAGATTTTTTTTTAATAAACCAAATTTTGTCCATTAATTGTAGATTTACAGGTCCATGGACAAGTCTCCAGAAAAATAATTAGAGGCCTCTAACCTCTGAAAATTAAGATGTAAATTTAAAAAAAAAATCAGGGAAGAGATTATACCTCATTTGGGAGAGTATGTGCTTAGCATGCATGAGGCCCTCAATTCAGTCCCCAGTAACTCCATCTAAAAACTTTGTTTTTTAAGAAATAGAGAATTAAAGCAAAAGGATGGAGGAATACGGAAATTTTTAGAGACTCATCTCAGATTTAAGATAGGGAAGAAACCATCCAATTCTCAGAAGAAATCTTGAGGACTATGTAAACTGGATCTGAGATGTCTAGTCTTTTAACATTATTCATGAAATCATATTACCAAGTCTTAAAACTACCTGATAACCCACAGTGGTGATACTGATCATAACAGCTACCATCACGTATCGAGCTCCGGCTAGGACTGCTCTGTTCTGACATCTCTACCCCTAAGGCCTCACCAGGCGGAGAGCACTAAATTCGGTCATTTATGAGCATCTCGTGTAAGTCCTCCATTTGTGCTTCTCACTCTCCCCTCACCAGCTCCTCTGAGGGAAGCACTGTTATCATCTTCCCCACCCGCAGATAAGGCCACTGAGGCACAGACACTAAACCCGTTCCAGGCCACATTGGAATTAAAGGACGTCTGTATTTCTGCTGTTTTGCTTTTGACAAAGGAATCTGAGATATCAATTCAAAGCAGACTGTTAAATAATCAAGTCTGTCAGGTCTTCACCTCAAAGAGCAGATACTATAAATTCCTGATGTAGGATGAGGCTGCCGTCACAAACTGACTCAGCTTGAAATTAATATCCAAGATGAAGCAGCGGATACACGTAAATTTTCACGATTGTCAAGTCTGCCCACGGGTCTGGGCCCTTCACTGCCTGAAAGGGGGTGAAATCCCCACCCGTGTCTGGGAGGGAAGCGCGGCTCTTCCCGGGCTCACCCAGGCTTCATAGGCTATTTACCCCCACAGACTAGCCTCAACGGTTAAAAGCTCTCAAGATTTTTACACCAGGCAAAACTGAAAGACATTTCTGTAGATGGAGCACTTTCTCAGGCTTAAATTTTTTTGCCTACACTCAGCCAGAGGGAGAAAAGAAACAGGACTCTACAAAGTCCTGACCCTCACCACTCACAGGAGTAGAATGACCACAGCAGAAGATGGCCCTTCACATTGCAGGATGTGAACAAAATAAAGATGCCCCAACAACAGGCACTCCCAGACACAGCGCTCAGCAGTCTTCTGCACAATCACAGTTGTGCAGCCCTCAACACCTTCTATTTCCAGAACACTTCATCAGCCCAAAAGAATCCCCCTATCACTAGCATTCACTCCGTAATCCCCCTCCACCCAGCCCCTTCCAACCATCACCTGCTCTCTGCCTCTGCATGTGCCTTTTCTGGGCTTTTCAGATCACTGAAATCAACAATATCTGGCCGTTTGTGTCTGCTTCCTTTCAATTAACATGCTGTTAGCAAGGCTTGTATATTTTGAAGTGGCATCAGCATCTCTTTATTTTTTATTTTTTTTGGAAACGTTAAAGATTATTAGAAGGTGGTAAGTACTATCAAAAAGAGTAGAGTGGAGCATAAGTGATTGTGTTTCAAAGGGAAAAGTGTGGGTTGAACAGTCAGGGTGGACTTCCCAAAACAGGTGGCATTTTTCATTTTCCTCTTTTTTTTTTCTTTTTTATTCACTCTTACGTGTGAATAATGTTCCACTACATGGAGATACTACATTCTGTTCATCCATTCAGCAGCTATGTATGGACGAGGTCCAGAAGAATGAGTGTAAGGGGTGACTAGCATGGATGGCATTTAAGCAAAGGGCAAAATGTGTTTTCAAAAAAAAGCCAACAAACAGAGGCGCAAGGAAATTCAGTGCGTTTCTGAGCAAAGTGCTTGCTTGCTTCGGCAGGACTACCGTGCAGGGCTGGGGCGGATATTGGCAGGAATCACGGTGAGGGAGTCACCTGAGAAGACATCCCACTGCAAGCAGCTCAGCCAATCCTCCTCCCTCATCCTGTATTGTTAGAGCAATGTTTCTAGGTTACTCTTATTTCAATTAATAGCATTTAACTGCACGTCTGATCATCACCATCAGACCACATTACCTCCAAGTCACAGAAAATCATTCACTGACCGGAGCAGCACCAGGACATAATGGTGATGGATTAGGGAGTCCTGCAGCATTCCAGCCTGCAGGCACAAACCCCACATGTGCCCTGGTGATGTCCAGAAAATAAAATGCATGGAAATATCTCACTGCTGGAACACGACAGCTGCCCTCAAATTGCCCGAAAATCATGCTGGCAAAGCACTACTCAACCTTCTCAGTACAAAAAAAAAAAAAAAGCTAAGAAGGCAAATTTAGGCTCTTCCATTGAAAACCAGCAGCCACCACTGCCAGTATTTGAGCTGGAATGCTCCTGACTTTGAGAACCACTGCGCAGTTACTTTTCAAACGTGAAACTCATATATATATACCACGTAGATGATATTGCAGTAGGATTTTTCTTTTCAAAATTTCCAGTTGCAAAATTAGCACAAGAAAGTTTATGTTTAGGCTTTAAAAAAAATCAATTATCCTCCATTTTCTTAATTTTGAACTTATTATTATTTTATAAATGGAGCTATGGTGCGTATTTAAAACCTTTTGATTTCTGAAAACAAGACGTTTATGACCTCACTATTTCAGAGCAAACTTTAACGATTCTTTGAGAGGTGGGGCCTGGGGTGCTCACTAACAGCTCTTTAAATACTGACAAGGATGTGCTATTAAGTAATACAAAGGCTCTAAGTCCACATTAGCTCAGAAAGCAAAGAAACCACACCAAAGACTTCCTTAAATATTTTATATATTCCTATTCTTTTGAATATTAAAGCTCTTAAAACATATGATTTTTTTTGAAAAAGACAACAGCTGTAATAATTTTCCTCTCACCAAGAAAGCAATCTTTATCAGGAATAAAAACCCCTATGGAAATCGAAATGACAGGACGTTTCTAGCTAAGTGAACATCCAGATCTGAACACAAACCTAAATCCTATCAGATCTCACTCGAAGGAGCTCTACAAAGGCCTGGGCAACCCTGGAGATTAGCTCTTTTGTTCCAAATGTTGGCTGAGCTAAGATAATCACACTAGGCATGGAAAGAGAGAAGAGGAATGTCCCCCTGGCAGCCTCCATCAGTTTTCTTCCAGCCACAAGGTGCCTCTAGGGCAGCCCCGCTAACAAGTCCCCCATAAGAAAAGCCGGCATCCACACTGCCCCTGCCGTCCCCAAGTAGCCCCGAAGCCCATATCCCAGCCTGTGAATGGCCTTCAAATGATCCCCCAGTTGGTGGCACCCTCCACCTCTTCCCCGCTACACACACACACAAAGCCACGACAGCCTTCCCAAAGCACAAATTTGATTACATCAACCCCACTTCAAACAGTTCAGAGGCTCCCTGGTAGAGTTCTAGCCCCACCCCAGACCCTGCTCGCCCAGCCTCATCTCAGTACATAGGTCCCCAGTGACCTCAGGAGCCCCCTGACCTGCTCCTACTTCCCACTTGCCTCCAGGTTCATTTTGACTGTTTCCCAAGGAAGCCTTCCCTCCCTCCAACCTCCACAATTTGTTCCTCTCTTCCTAGAACATTCTAGGCTAACTGACAACGCTAAGCTCTCAAGAAGCAAATACATTTTGCTTATTTATGTGGCTACACTCTCTCTCCCCTAGACTCACTGAAGTGCACGTGTTATGAATAAATGAATGACGGGTTGGATCTCAAAGGGACAGACATACCTGCTCTCACCCGTCCCGACCCTTTTGTCTGTAGTATATCAGAAGCAAAACCAGAAGTACCTTCCCAGAGGGTCACTTCTGTTGACACCCTTCACTGCCTACTGTGTCAGTTCTAGTAAAACTCAACTTCTTCCAAAGCCCTACACCCCGGACTCTCTCCAGTGTCCTCCCCAGCAGGGGCTCCCTCCACCCTGGACCGCACAGGGCACTCTCCCCGGGTCCCCACGCCAAAAGCCTCCAGGCCTCTGCCCGGGCTGCACCTGCGACCTGAGCCACATTCTTGACTCCTTCTCTTGGCTGACTCTTACTCTGTCCTCACAACTGAATGTACAGCCCATTTCTTCCAGGAAGTTCTCTCTGATAATGTCCTTTAAGTCTTGTCTGGGCTCTATCTATAGCAGCAGTACATGGTGACCAACTGGGTGTTTGCCCGCTCCTTTGAGACCACGAACACTTGGGAACCACGTGGGAAGGAGTGAGAGATTACAAGACAGGTGGGGGAATCAAAAAGCAGAAATCACAGCCCAAGTCCCAAATTCAAGGATACTTTCTCAGAAAAAAGTATAAAATATTTCACACGTGTGCCATTTGGCTACTATTTTTGTGGCTTGTGGACAGCAAGAACTTGGTGTTCTAGCCCAAAACCCAGGTTACATGCAAAGAAATGTATATATTCTTATCCAAAGGAAACCAGAGCTGCTCAACAACAGTTTTCATTTAGAACTGAAAGGAAATTTGATAAAGGCAATCTCTCTCTCTCTCTTCTTTCTTTTCTGGAATCATATAATTTTAGAAGTATTTGCGTGACTAACAGACGTCTACAGCCCGTGATTCTGCACTGAAGTGTTTGGGGCTGAGGAAGCCCAGATTACATTCACTCTGTAAATGCAATCACACCAACACACTGATAGGTGCCGTGAGTGGTGGAGCTGATGTTCCAAAGCAGGCAACATTATTCTGTAAGAGAACTCTAAATAGAAAGTAAGAAATGCAATGTCCTGTACTCAATTTCATTTGCTATATGGGCCATTAACTGATAGTATATCTTGACTAATGAAACCCAAAAATAAATTGTCAACTTCGATTTTCTTCATCTGACCGTTTTATGCTAACATCGGATATTAAACTCTCACTCCATATGGAAAGCTCAGGCCTACGCTGCAGCACAGTTACATCCCGTGGAAGAAAGCCGACCAAGGGAGAACTGGAGAGTTTCCCTTCAGAAGCTGCAAAGTCTGGTTTTGCACCTGTACACCATTTGCAACCACGTCATCATCAAAGGAGTTAGACGTTACCTCTCTGGGACGAAAATCACTGCGTGCTTCAGAACCATCAAAGAATGCTGAGCTTTGTGAAACAGTCCAGAGGCGCTTAAATCATACTTTTTCTGAAAGGCTCCAAAACTGACCCACTTCACCATTCCAGGTATAACAGGGAAGTACTGGAAACAGTAGAGAGAACATGCCCTTGAATTCTGACAAGGCCCTGCTTGAATCCTGCTACAGCATTTACTAGTCGCTAAATGGACCAATTCTTTAACCCCTCTGAGAAGGCTTCCCAATCCCCAAAAGGGGGCTGCCACCGCCCACCTGGGAGGCATGGATGTGAATGAAACACGCAAGTAGGGCGGCCGACTGGTACCTGACACGGGGCCTGGCTAGTTTCCCTCCGCTGCCCTTCTCCCCCTTTAAACTTGCACTGTTCCCCCGGTAACGATCAAGCCCCCGGAACAGACTGCCCGTATCTTCTGTGTATCCCTGGATACATGCCTTACCCTTAGGAGGCCAGAAAAACAACTGCCTCCTCCCAAGTCACTAACAATGTTCTTAAGAGTCTGGGTATTTTTAACTCTATTTTTCAGGGAGACTATTCCAGAATTTTGCAAGCACCATTCTCCAGGTTGGCTCCCCTCCCAGTGCCCATCCCTTCTCACCTCAGATCCTCTGTCTGACTGCCTTCTGTTCATGGGAAAGCGAGTCCGGTAAGGTGGGGCTCCCTAGGCCTCCCTCCCTCCCTCACAGGTGATTGTGACTAACTTCTCCCCACTCCTCACTGCAACTCTAGCTTCTGAGGAGTCTACCCTCCCGTACCCTGCAGCCTCTGCACCTTCCCAAGACGCACACGTGGCCACGACCCTCCCTTCAGATTTCTTCCTGGCTGGCCCTGCCCAGCCCCTGGCCCCTTAAGGATAACTGGCATTGCTTTGAAAATGGCAAACGCCACTGACTGACACACCAGAGCTGTATGGTCTGGGCTTTCCTCCAACCAAGACACAGCCCTGCCCCCCTCAGTCTCAGTCTGCAGCTCTCGAGATGATCTAATTCACATGCAAGGCTGTGAACACCAGCTAAGAATGACGACTCCCAACGTGTATCTCTAGTCCGGCTCCTTCACCTGAGCCCCAGGCTCATCGACCCGAGTGCCTCTTTGAAGTCCTAATTTGGATGACAAATGGCATCTTAAAAATGCCTCATGTCCACCATTTACTCTGGAATTCCATTCCTGTCAGGTATCTCCCAGACTCCCCATTTTAGTAACAGCCCCAGCACCCACCGAGGTGTCTGAGGTCACATTCAATTTTCACTGTTCCCTCCCCCAGGCCCTGCCCTGGAATCAGTCCTGTTATCTCCATCAATAAGCCCATCTCAAGTGTAGTTCTGTAGGGACCATGGCCGGAAACACACAAGCTCACAGCATGGTGCACTAACAGTCCTCCGTAGGGTGCTCCCTGGATGGGGAGGCATCTCCTGCCGCTGGTCACCTCAGAAGGCAGTGGATTCTCACACAGGAGGCCCAGGAGAAGGGACTCAAGGTTCTCCCATGGTCTGAGCTTTGAAGGGCCCGAGGTCTGGGGGAGCTCCTAATTAGCAGACACACTTGCCAATGAGCAGATGAGGATGGGGGAACCCACGCAAGGCTGTTATCACTTCAACTCATGGGCTCTCAGGAGCCATGGGAAAGGCCTGTGTCCAGTGTACAGCCCAGCCATCACAGATCCCAGCCTGCATTTGCCAACCCGGACAGCCTAGACTCCATCTACTTGCGACACTTACTTCTGTTCTGTTCCCCACCCAGAATGTGATGGACTCATTCAGATATTCTGGCCTGTCTCAAGCGAGACAAATTCAGTGAAAAATGAAGTGTCCACATTTGGACCAGAGCATGAAAGGAGAAACAAGGCCTCATGGTCAGCATGATGGTGGTGGCCAAACAATTCCACCAGGTGAGATGAACCAGGGTAGGGTTGAGAATCCAAGGTCCTGGGTTGGACAAATCATCTTCCTTCATTGTTGACTGGGGTGTTGGGGACTGACTACCACAAACTAACGACACGTTAGGGGGCCCACGTGGTGGGCGTCAGCTGCAACAGAAACGGATTCAGCTCTTTACTGCCAACATGGGTTAAAAGTAAAGGCCGAGGCAGGAAGGTCTGCACGGCTGCTGAGGCAAACCACAGACCCAGCTCTGAATGCCCACTGGCTGGAGCAGAGAGGAAGCTACGGCCCTTTTAGCAGTCCCTTTGCCCAACAGATCCAGGTAAGCCAGCTACTTAGGAGAAGGCCATGTTGTCCTGATACTCAGAAAAACCAGCCTCGTAAAGGGAAAAAATAGTGGCATGGATTTTAGACCCAATTCTGCCCATTTATGAAGGCAAAGTAAAGTAAATGGCACGGGGAAGTTGAATGCAAAAAAAAAAAATTAAAGAACCAAACGGTGACCTCTTCCTCCAACAGCGTCCCCTGCAGCTGTCACCTCCGTGGCGGCCACATCCTCACCAGTGACCGCCGGCCAGGAAGCGACGTCACGCACGTCACACAGCGACAGCCAGGAACCGCGTGCTGAGCACGTTTGTGTAAAAGCAGGAATCGAGCAAAATGCTGCAGAGTTTGACCTTACAAGTTTAAATACTCCATGAAAAGAATCCCTGAGCAGCCGACTAAATCAATTCACATCTTACTTCTTCAAAACAATGAAACAAATTTAATAAGGGCGCATTTGTCATCAAATAAAAGGAGGACCAAACATGTTCCTCAAAAGCAAGGATTTCAACAGGTATCAAACACCAGTGGGTGATGAGCTAACAAAGCAAATATTCCAAAAAATTAGAAAATAAAAAATGACTAAGATAATAGATGGATCAAAACAGCTGTTAAGTTGTTGCTTTTTAAAGCGATGGAGACTGTACGGAGGGCAATCTGGCTATTTCCAATGCAGGGTGTGCACAGCCCACATTTTCAGAAGCAACAACATGCTCACTGGGCAGTACAAGTGAAAAAGGAGTAAAGAAAAAGGAAAAGAGGAACAAGAGAAAATTAGAATCACACAAGAACAAAAATAATTTTGACTGCATGTACAAGAATTTATGTGAGTGTGTGAGGCCAGGGACGCGGGGATGGTGAGGCCCAACCTCACCTCCTGCTCAAGGGAAAGCAGGGGCCTGAGGGGAGCGGCGCTGCCGGGGGACCACAACGTGTTCAGCTCCCCTAACCAAAATTCGACCTACAAGCGACTAGGCAGCTTTTGAGCTACAAATTATTGTCGCATTTCAGTCTGAACCGTTTTACTCACTTCCACCAAGAGTAGCAGGAGAGAATGAGGCTCTGCTCCTGCACCAAAGCATTGTTTAAAAAATTAATGACTGTGGAATAGTAAAAGAAACAATGGAGTAAAAGTGACTGGAGGAGAATGTGCTTGACCCGAGCTCACTGGCCGCGTTATCTCAATGACGTTCAGATGCTGGCTGAGCCCTTATGGTACCAGAATAGACAGACCCACAAGGAGGCAGGTTTAATGCGCTGAACCACTGTGGGCTAAGTACACATCCGGCTACTCCGCCAAGTCCCAAGGGCAGACTTCAAAAGGCAAAAACAAGCTGGCATTCTCTGGTGGGTCTGCAGACTCAGAGACAAGCATTTGTTGAGCAAAAATGTCACCAGTGCCTCCTATGACAAAAGAAGTGGCACTGGCGTGGGGGCTGGGGCAGGGCTCCAGGCTTCCACTGCTCACTCACCAGTCTGTCCAGGGGGAGAAGGTGGTCCCTGCTTAGGTTTCGCTGATGCACCTACTTGACTAATGTCTGGGGCCTCAGCAGGAGTTGACAGATGAGGTGAACGGAGCGAGACTCTGTGTAGCACGGTGCTGGGAGCTATGCCCTCAGCAGTGCCCAGGCTCCTAAACATGCCAGCTCATCTCCAAGAAGCAGATGGGGAGTGCGGGCATGTAGATCACAGGGCCCTGTGAGGACAAGTACAGATCATGGCCACGACATGCCTCTCCTCTTCCTTAAGCCATAGAGGTATTTCTGGGGAGGAACAGAAAATTCATCCAGAGCCTGCTAGGTGGGCTCTCGCAGGTGGGACTAGTGTCCCCTGTGCTTCTCACTCACAGGGCTGGTCTAGACATTCTTTTTATTAATTCCCTAGCATCTTCTCCTCCAACTTACCAACAACCAGAAAGTAGGATCTGATCTTAGGTAAGTTCAAGAATCACAGAGCACCACCTCCAAAGCGGGCCCGGTAGCACATGCCAGGTCTTCTGACCGCCACCTGTGGGACCACCATGAGCCCTCTCCAGACTCAAGGACCGAGGCCGTAGGCCGGGGGGACACAGCTTCCCTCACTCACCCCAGCAAAGGGGGACCACGTCTCGGCAAAGGCATCTCACCCTCTTCAGCCCGAGGGAAAACATGATAGATATACGGGGAAACAGAGCAGAAGGTGGGGGGTAGGCAGCCCAGAAGAGCTCATCTGTACTTCCGAGGCAAAGTGGGGCCATTGACTTAATCACAGGGACACAGTGGGAATGAACATTTCCCTGCTCTGTCCCATACACCGTGATACGCCTTTCCCTGCATAAGGAGTTCATTAGGAAGTCCCTGGCGGTGTTTCTGATGTCCTAACTTGGCATGGTGGCTGTCGGGCAGGAAGAGACGGCCTGAGCTGAAAAGGTGCTGGGCCTGGGAGGCAGGTGACAGCGGCTCCAGCCGCAGCTCAACCAGCGCCTCGTTCTGCCTCTCGGGGCTCAGCATCTCATCTATAAGCAAAGGGATGAGCATGTACCAGGACAGGCTGCGCAACAGAAATGAAATGAGAGCCATGTAAAGAAAGTTTCCCAGTTGCCACGTTTAAAATTTGAAACAAAGAAACAAACCAACAAACAAAAAACAAATACTAGAATGTGATTTTAAGAACAGATCTTACTTAATCTACTGTATGTAAAATACTATTATTTTGACATGTAATCAATATAGGAAGTAGAGAGATAGTTTATGTACTTTTACTAGACAAGCCTCAGCGTCTGATGTGCATTTGACCTACAGTACATCTCAGCTGAGTCCAGCCTCCTCCCCAGTGCTCCTAGCATGTGGCTTTGGCTACTTTATTGGACAGCAACTCCAGGGGTCCCACCATGTTCCTGGCTGTAAAGCGGGAGTAAGTGTCCACACTAACCCTAAAAGGATCTCTCTGAAATAAAGGCGGATTCACTTTGAAATGTCTGGAAACCGGCGGGCTGCACCTCCCTCCCCCCTTGGCTACAAGATTGACTTCTTCCTTGCTGATCCCTTTCTGGATGTAGGGAAGCAATCCAGCACACAGCCAAGGTGGACTGGCTTCCAGGTAAACTTACCTGCTGTCTGTGTCCAGTCCCATGAAGTCCTCCTTCTCAAACGGGATGCAGGGGAGGGGGATCTTGTCCCCAGAATTCTTGGGGCCACCATCCAGCCACTTGGACTTGAGCAAGATGAAGAGTGACTCAGTGAAGTCCTCGATCCTCTTCTCCACCACCCTGCAGTACTCTTAGATTGAAGGCAACGTCGGTGCGTGTCTGCTCGGCTACCTCCCCATGCTGCACAAAGACAAAAAGCTGAGAGTCATTAAGCGATGCACCATACAGCTCCTCTGCATGTGGAGCTTCTCGAAGGCCTTGGCAGAGAGACATTCGGTAATGGTGACAAGGCCCACGACCTTGGGGTGTTTCTGGAAGACGCTCCACCGATTCTCGGGCACATAGCGGTGCCTGTAGTGGATACAGAATGTCCACTGGGAGCCACAAGGGCTGATATGGCTAACCGAGGTGAGTAGCTGATAGATGCAAAAGAAATTCTCCTCTGAGATGATCTCTATGGATTGGACCACAACGGGACGAGTCTGGTGGTCCTCAGCACACTGCACGTAGTCAGGGATGCTCATGTTGCAGGCTCTGCCGAGAGGGGAGAGGAGATCGAGGTACATTCTCTGCTGTGTGCTACGGGCCCATCTGGGTTGCGGTGACCTGGTGTGTACCAGCCAGAAGACAAGGGAAGCCAAAGCAAATCCAAGGGTACAGTTTGTCCTCAGAGTCTGCATATGGCTACTGTAGCTCGGATCACATTACCCAGCTTTTGGTCTAGGCTTCCTGCCTCTGCAGAGAAAGGTCATTTCTTATTTTCTATTTCCAAGCACCTAGCAAGGCCCTGATGCAAAGTCACTGCTCAAAAATGCTGAATAAAGAAATGAACAAAGGAAATGCTTCCCCAACCCCCTTCAGCAGAATATAAAGAGAAGGACCACAGTAGGATCAAAAGATCTGGATTCCTATTCAATTTATTTGAACTCCTAAGCTTCATAATAATGGATAAGAAAACTTGCCTTGGGGTAGAGGGTACTGTTCATTGGTGGAGCACATGCTTAGCATGTACGAGGTCCTGGGTTCAAACCCCAGTACCTCATTTTAAAAAATCAAACAAATAAATACACCTAATTTCCCTCCTGAAAAAGTATTTTTTAATTCAAAAGTCAAAAAACACCTTGCAATTGACACAACATTGTAAACTTGACTATACTTCAATTAAAAAAAAAGCCTTGCCTTACAAGAATATATCTGGATTACGGATGTTTGAAAATGTAAAATGCATAGGGTACCACCTGCATAAAAGGAGGTGACTGTACACATGTTCTATCCCTCCTTTATGAGTTATACTTCCTTTGGGGAGGTTATAACCTCTCAGAGCTAATTTTCTCAGATTAAAAAATATAAACATTACCTGATTCTCAGTACTGCTGAAGAATCAGATAACTCTATGAAAGCATCTGACCCACAGAGTTTACTCAATAAATGTTTGTTGAATGAATGAATAAACAAGCAAAGTGAATGCTGCTCCCTGCCACAAACCATCATAATGGTACTGCCTGGAAATCCCAAGCCCACGTTCACCCGACTCTGCATTAACAATGTGGGTGACCTGGACAGGCCTGCGTGCTTCACGAAGCCCCAGTTTAATCGTGAATAGAAATAAGGGCAATAACACAAACCTCAAATTGTTAGTGAGTCAGTAATGAATTGTACCCCAACACTGCATGATGGAACCATTAAGAAAACTGGGCAAAGGGTCCATAGGCCCTCTCCATATAATCTCTTACTACCACATGGGAATCTACATTACATCTCAAAATTAAAAGTCTAATATTTTAAAGAGGTTATCGAAGTTAGGTGAGCTCACTGTCTCAAATAAGGAACACACAGTACAAATAGGACAATGCCCAGCCCATGAGATACACTCAGTTAACATTCCCACTGAGCCCACTAGTCCCTCCAACTTCAGAGCAAGAGGATGGGTCCTCGTGGCAACAGGCCACAGCACCTGAAGCTAACAAAGCTAATGGTGTCCACTTAAAAGAGCCCCTGTCACCACCCTTGTTCTAATTTTCTATTTGTAATTTTTTTCTTTTCATTAAATTGGAACTCCAAATTGCATAGAATTCTTACCAGATATCATGATGGCAGCCCTTCAAAACCTGACCACAGAGATCATGATGGCAGCCCTTCTTGGTGAAACAATAAAATGAAAAGCCATTTCCACAAGACCTCTGTGTAAATCTACTAGGGAACTTCATCCTGGACTGAGGAAGAGGACTGGGGAGTAGGGGGTAAACTGGGACACGGAGAAATATGGGCCACCTGTCCCACAATGGACTTTAGACTCACCCTCACCCTCCAGGAACTTCTAAATACACACAGACAGAGTGCTATGGACAAGAATTTTTTTTAAACAAATCCCTGAATCCCTAGCAGATCTTGTTTCTACCGAGACACAAATGTCTTATTTGTATAATGTTTCACAGAAGCCTTAAAATATTATCACCCCAACTTGACACATCAAGAAACTGAGGTAGAGAATTTTATCACATTCTACAAGATTAGAGAGAGGCCACGTCAGACACCGTATTTAAATCCAAGTCCCTGCTCCGTTGCTCACACTAGAAAGTGTCACATACTGCCTCTTTCCTGCCCTCTCCCTGCAATAAATCTCTGAAGAGTCTTTTCTGTGTCACCTGCAATCAAAATCACATCAATTTTTCACAAAGAGCTATGTCACTCCTTGGAGGACATACCAAAATCTAAAGGGTTGGGTTGAGAGGAGATATTTGCATTTTCTGTTTCTCAAAGGAAACATGGCTTTAAAAGAAACTGAAAAGTATTTATCTAGTCTAAGCGCTCATTGTGCACAGAAAGAAACGGAGGCTCAGAGGAGAAGAGGAAAGGGCGTTATTAACAAATATTGCCTCAGTGCAGCACCAAGCCAGCCCTGGGCACTTCTGGGGGAGGATCTGGAAGGCCCAGGAGAATGAGTGTTAGAAAATAGAAAGAGAAGAAGAATATAAGGCCCCGTCTCTACACCACCATACCATGAATTTCCACCAAATTACCCAGTATGGGTGCAGCCAATAGTAAGGTTGTCTAAACAGGTTATTGAAACCTGGAATTCTCAACCATAGTGGAAATTCCAGCATTTACTGTGCTTTTTTCCCAGTTCAATCATCAATTCAGTGGGCATTCTGTACCAGGGACTACACGAGACCTGGAGTTCTCCCAAATAAAGATCTCTATTACCACGTGTGCAAACCACATAAAGGCAACCAGAAGAAAAGCGCCCACAGATAAGATGGAATTACTGAAACTGAAAGCAGCCAAAGAGCATATATTACTAGGAAAAATGGTGCTCCTATAAATGGACTCATGGACATAGAAAGCAAACTGTATTTAGCAGGCAGGAAAGGAGGGATTAACAGATACAAATTAGTAAATATAAAATAAATGACAAGGACCTGCTATATAACACAGGGAACTATATTCAATTTCTTGTAATGAGTTATACTAAAAACAATCTAAAACATATGTATATACATATGCATATGTTTATAACTGAATCTCTGCTGTACACCTGAAACTAACATTGTAAATTGACTACACTTAAATAAAAAATAATTTAAAAAATAAGTAAAAATAAAAGCAACGCCATTAAGAAAAAATAAAAGAACACTCTAATCCCCTTAGCTGTAGGTGGTGGAGAATTCTGGTTGTAAACACCAAGTCCACTGGATCACTCCAGCAATGGCTGTCACTCTTTCTGACCATCAGAGAGTCACTTGCTTCACTGAGGTTTCTTTTCTCTTCTGTGAAAGGCTACAGCTGCAACTAACGATGTATAGAATCTCATCATTCACAAGCCCAACAAGTAGTGAGGACTTCCCATGGGCCAGGCTCTGGACAGAGGAAAATATAGGGTCCGAAATATATTCATGGGTAGAAGAAGTTTGTGCCATAAAGACGTTAATTCTTCCTGTTTTGATAGACAGATTCATTGCAATTCTGATTAGAATTCCTACCAGATTTTTCTTGGAATGTAACAAGTGAATTTATGGTCAAGATTAGCCAAGAAATTTCTTTAGAACCACCACTGGGGAGGGGTGGATAGGTCATTAATTTCCACTGCTCTTTCTGAAGTGATAAAAACGTTCTGGAATAATAATGGTTGCACAACTGTGAATATGCTAAAAGCTGCTGAATTTTACCATTTAAATGGATGTACTTCATGGTGTGTGAACTATATCACAATAACGCTGTTATATGAAAAAATATTTCTTGACAAATATTTTTCTTTTTATACCACTAGTCTGTCCCACAATTTAAGAAAAACAAAAAACCAATACAAACCAAACTGTGCCAGGAGTTCTTTAGGACTGCAATATCCCTGGGTCTCCAAGGCCTCTGGTGATGCTGTTCCTGTTAACACACACTAGCTGGGCTGGGCTAGCTAGGGACTGTAACTATCTTTTTAAAATTGACTGTCACACGTTTCACCCTTGGAGAGGGAAGGAAGGAGGATATCACAGCTTCATGCCTTCAGCTCATTTTTAACAGAACCAAGCCCTGCTTTCACCACTGTTAATCCCTCTCAGTATAAAAACACGTGACATCAACAAGCACCGCCATCATAACACCTGAAAGTGTTCAAGATACTTACCTGCGGCAGAAACACTGAGGGAGGAGACAGAAGCTTGCTCAGCACTGATGCTCCCTTTTCCCGACTCCACCAGGTGAAGCTGGGCGCTACAGCCAGAGGCTCTCAGTCCGGGGAGCAGCACACACGCCACTGAGCTGGTCCTGAGGGAGGGTGAAAGGGAAAGGAGGGCAGCCCTAGGGGGGAGGGAAAGGGGGGGTGCGGGCTGCAGCCCCGCTCGGAGGCCAGCCCCAGCCCCAGCCCAAGCCGCCCGCCCCGTCCGGGTGTGCAGACCCCGCCCGCCCGGGACACAGCCCGCCCAGTGGTGGGGACGGGTCGGCGGCCTAGGAGAGGAAGCCCGGGAGGGGAGGACTCGCGGGCGGAAGAGGGGAAGCGGACGCCAGCCGCGGACTGAGGGGAGCCCGGCTGGGCCAAGAGGCGGCAGGGGCACACCTGGCCCTGGACAGCTGTGGCCGGGGCGCCGGGGCAGGTGGCGCGGGCAGAGGGGTCTGGCCCGAGCAATCGAGCTGAACACACGCTGACTGGCGCCCTGGGGGGCTGTGACACGCCGACCGCCCTCCCGCAGCCGCCTCACCCCTTTCCCGATATCCCCTCACCTTGCACTTCCACAGCCAGAGGCCCCGGCCCCAGGCAGTAGCCAAAGGCCTACAGGGCGACAGAGCTGAGAAGCCATTGGGGCCGATCCCCGGCTCGGAGCTGGAGCTTCCAACCCGCGGTCCAGCTGGCAGCAACTGCGCATGCGCAGGAGGGCCAGCGATCCGCTCTGGGTCCTGAGAGGGAAGGGGAACCGAGGGAGGGAGAATAGGGGAGGAGGAGGGGAGGCGGGGAAAAGTGGAGGGAGACACATGGACTTGAGGAGCAGAGGGAAGGCAGTTATCTGGAATTGGGAGGGGAGTAACAGAGATGGGGAGAAAGCGTTTTACCTCTTGTGGCACCCCGAAGGAGGCAGCAGTCCTGCCTATACACCCTTCTCTTACCCGTCATTGCCCACAGCTCATATTTTACGTCCCTGGCCCAGCCCTCCAGCTAAGGTCTCTGCAGAAACCCTACGGGTATCATACCCGTTGCCCCCACAAGGAGCTAGGTTTACTGTTGCTCAGGGAACCAAGCACCCGCAGGTGTTGTTTCTCAGAACTACCTTGGGAAGAGTACATATTCCCCTTTTACACGCTGGGAAACAGGCAGGCACGATCTCTGCCTTAGCTCCACTGTCCCAAATGTTGGGCTGGCAGGGAGCGGGAGGTAAAATGTCAGAGCCCCAGAAGGAGCAGACTGCCTGAGTGTTGGTGTAGAGTCCCCATCCCTCCTGGGTAAACCACACCCCAACCTCGGGGAATAATCAAGGGCTCACCGTAGGCCCCTGTGTGTGGGAGAGCTGCCCTCAGTCCCAGTGTCCAACTTGCTAGGTAGGTAGAAGTGTTATTGAGTCCAAATTCATTCTCCTCAGTGCAGGACAGGCCAGTAAGTTGGGAGACCAAGTGTTGGGGCATGGAATAGCAAGTTTCTGTAGACCTAGATGGCAAACTAATGTCCTGGAAAACCATCTCCCCAAGTCAGAATTCAGGCTGCTTTCCTATGTGCTTGGTTTTTGCAAACTTCTTGGTGTAGGAATTCCTTCTTGTTAGAATCCTTTGTTCTTGCAGCTATCTCCCTGGGTCAGATCCCTGTAAACCTCCAACAAAACAAACGTTATTTTCTATTCTGCAACGTGTTATCTTTATATGATTGGAAAAGTGTTAAATACCCTTAAAGGTCAGAGCCTTCAGAATAGGCTCTCCTGTATATTTTAGGCTCTAGGCAACATTGTTTTACAAGCAAGAAGAAGCCTAGGAGACAGAGCACAGGGTTAAAGTCAAAGGAACAGATCTAATATGGAGTCAGATTTCTTCTTTTCTATTACTGTGGCAGAAGCCACTTGAGGATTTAAATCCCTTAAAGTTAAAAATAAGTAAAACTTTAAAGGAATTTACATACATTGGTGGGAACTTGCATAGCATATCTGGAAAAGCACACAAAGGATTGTAAACATTGGCATCTCCAGGGAGGCGTGTAAGAACAGAGGATGAGGGAAAACTTCTTTCACTTGAGTATTTTTTGCTCTGTTTGAATTTTTTTAACCATATGCATATATTTCTTTTTCAGTTAAAATAAATGTGTAATGGAGCAAAGGAGTAACTAGCTCAGCAAATACAGCAGCCATAGACTCACTGAGTCATCATTTTCGATTTAAGCCAGGAAGCATTGATTGTCTCTCTCCTATGTGCCCAGTGCTGTTTTAAAACTCTTTTATATATTTTTTTAATAAAATAATAACATGCTATCCCTCACCCCTGCTCAGGGCTGGTGGGAAACCAACTGAGTTTTTATTGAGTTGTTTTCCAAGGAGTAGAGATGAGTTATAAACAGAACACAACTTCAGGGCAAAACAGGCGGACTGGTTTTCCAGCAGGCCAGATAGCGATGACGGGTTTTCAATAGAGGCGCACAGAGGCTGAGAGAGAAAGCCTCCAGGACCCTACAGAAAGCTGCCCACAGTGCCTTCTCCATGGCACTACTGAAATAGGAAAGAACAAATCTGACTCCATATTAGATCTGTTCCTTTGACTTTAAACCTGTGCCCTGTTTCCTAGGCTTAGTCTTGCTGTTTCTGCACCTTTTGTGAAACAATGTTGCCTAGATCCTGAAATATACAGGAGACCCTATTCTCAAGGCTCTGACTTTGAAGGATATTATCACTTTTCCATTCGTATAAAGATAACAAGATACAGAATAGAAAATAACATTTGCTTGTTGGAGGTTTACACGGATCTGACCCAGGTGAAGAGCTGCAAGAACAAAGGATTCTAACAACAAAGAATTCATACACCAAGTTTGCATCAACCAAGCATTCCCGCTTCCCCTTTTTAATATAAGAAGAGCCTGAATTCTGACTTGGGATGATGGTTCTCCAGGACATTGGTCTACCATCTTCTCCGCTGGCTTTACAAATTAAAGCCGCTATTTCTTGCCCCAAATCCTTGTCTCCTGATGTGTTGGCCTATAATGCACGAGTAGAACAAGCGTGGACTCGGAAACACAAACATACATTGAAAGTACGCATTTGGTATATTAAATGACCTGCTTCCACTCGTATTCCTGAGGTTTTCTTCTCTTGACCACTCCTACTTTATTTATGAAAAACCTGTCATGTGGACACATTTCCTTCTCTAGCCACTACCCTTCCATGTAAAAACTGATGCCAAGAAGGCAATGG